>NW_014332892.1:1946335-1946627 GCF_000341935.2 Cephus cinctus
CCGCATGCACCGAAGGTTCTGTAGGCAGTCTGATGTGCACTTTGGTATATCTATATAGAGACTTCGCATGAGTACATAGACGAATGCGCCCCATAGCGCACGCCATAAGTCGACTGGCAACCACCACCACCCCACTGCTGCCAGACATCAGCTGAGTAGATCGGTCTCTGGCCGCAAGAGCGTCTCGAATTTACCCCTTCGATTTTCAAATTTACACCGTAGACACGTAACGCTCTTTCGACGCTACTTCAGACCTTCCTCGCCGTCCCCCTTCGCCCCCCCCCCCCCCCCC
>NW_014332892.1:1946736-1949990 GCF_000341935.2 Cephus cinctus
CCTCCTGCGAGCTTACTTTCCCAGCAACGACGCCTGCCTCCCTTTTATGTAGCCACGCGCAATTACTCGAATCTCATCGCGTCGTCAGCATCCATTTAAACGCCAGAGAATAATAAATCTCGTACATGTTATTCTTCGTCCTCGTGCGACATCCGTTCGGCCGTCTAGCCTAGCGGCTACTACTTTTACGAGGTATAGCGGTTCTTTGGGAAGACTGGCTTCGAGGGGTCCAGCAGACGCAGTGGTCAGGTAGAGCCAGTCGGTAGGTAGAGTATATCCCAGGTGTGGGTGCTATACGTCGTGAGGCATCAGACAAGTGAGGTAGGCAGGCATAACAGGCATAGCAGGCAGGCAGGCAAGGCAGACCAGCTAGTCGGTCGGCGGTTGCTCCACCCCCGTGCGACACGATCAATACGCGACTACTCTCTCGCTCTTGGTGACTCTCTCACTCTCTCCCAGGTCTCTCTGGCGCGCGCTCCACACGGCGTACCGTAGCCGCTCCGTAGTCAGCAGCAGCCAAAGCCGCTCGGTTGTTCGTTCGTTTCGAAGCGGTCTTTCTGTTGCTATGCCGGCTTCCCTCTCGTTCCCTCAGCCACCTCATCCTCTTTTCTCTCTCTCTCTCTCTCTCTCTCTCTCTCTCTCTCTCCACGGCACTCGCACTCTCCTGTCCCCTCTCTCTCTCTTTCTCCCGTCGGTACCCGTAGACCCGTGCGATTCTATCCTCCCATGCCGGCGGCCGTCGTCCTGCAGGATACCTCCTGGCCCGTCCTAGTGCTCTGTCGTTCCGGACGGCTCCCGAATCCTCTATCGCCAATCCACTGCCACTCACCCTTCTCCACCTATAGCGAGCAACCAGGCGCCCAACGAGACACTGAACGGCGTCGTCCCGACCTCGGGATTTGCCTCCGATCACTCGTCGAGGAAGTTGTTCCGAAAAATGGCCGATCTCGTCAGCCCCCCGAGGCTGCCTCGTACCGTACGCGACACCGGCATACTGTAAAGAGGAACCTATCCTCCTCGTACCATTTACACTCCTGCTTATTATACCGTCACGGCATTCGCAAAGCACAGTAGCACGACGTTATACTTTTATATGGTAATATCTCACTTGTATTTGTTTTTCCACCTTGCAGACCCCGCATGCTTTATTCAGCGTGCGTGGGAGGCCAGGCATTTTTCCCTAGCCGTTGTCAGCGCAGCTATATCTTAACCCGCGTGGCTCCGTGGCACTCGCCCGCGCTCGAAAGGCCCGCGCGGCCCAGACGCTGCTCTAAAGTTACTAGACTTCGTATTCCTAGGACTTTTCCCAGCGTCTCGGACACACGCCGTACGATCGCCGATAATGCTTACCAGAGCCGCCTTAACCTTTGGAACGAGGATGCGTTTTTGTTAATACCCAACGGACGTTATTCCTCGCTTGGCCCGTCAGTCGTGGATTGCATGTCCCAGGGACCCGACTATCGCTTGGACGCATATTGCATTACCGAGCACGTTTAAGCGTTACCGGCCCGACGACCGCGCCAGTATACCCACAGTCCCCTTTATGCCAGTGGGCTCATTATTCCTATTTCTCGACCGTCTAGGTTAAGCGGCCACGCGTATTTACATCGTCGCGTCATGCTAATGCTCACGATTTCACGTCTCGACGTAATCGCACGCGCGCGCTGAAACGTTAACAGGCGAACGACGTAGCGCAGGCTTTCCAACGACGGTTACCCGGCGTGCATCAGGCGCGCATTTTCACCACCGCGCTCAAGCGACCAGCCGTTTCTCCTACTTCTCTCGGTACGACCCGCCGTCCACCAGGAGCTCTCTAGTCGCCTCCTCTGTGTTACGTTGCGTAGAGACGCGTTTCTAAACTTCGTATGCTTCCTTACGAACGCTCGGCTTCTCGAGCTCGGCTCGAATTTCTCCAAGAAAGTGTTTTTGTATTCCTTATTGATCGTCCAGATGTCGACCTCTCCCTGTTAATAGGCCAATTAGAACCGCGGCTCGGCATGCATATTTCAATGATTGCCAACGAACCATTATCCAAGGTTCTCTTAAGAGGCTGCTGCTCTCTGCCCTGTCTGCCTGCCTGCCTGCCGGTTTCCCTAGCGTGCTTCGCTACCGGCGATGCTAACCTGCCGTGGCGTAAGGGGACTACCGGGTACCTGCTTTCCTGCTCGGATAGGAAAATGCGAGAAAGAGAGAAATATCGATCGCCGCGCCATGGCAAAAAGGAAAACATTCCAGACGCGCTAGGCGAACACGGCAAAAACAAGACGGTTTTCTTACCGCGCTTCTCTATACTTATATATACTTACGTGCCTCTATACCTACAACGCATTAACTGCACTCGACTGTACACCAGGTCCTTATGTTTTCTCTCTCTCGCTCAGCGACACCTATACAAAGGTTTCATATATTGTTATAAATTTTTTCATTTTCTTTACCCTTTTTTTTTCCAATTCGACGCCGCCAAACTACCTTTCGGGCAGCTTATAGGGAGAAGTTTGAGTCGGGGCTAACGGCCTCATATATTATGCAAATAAAGGACCAGAAACTTCTCCCAAGATTTTACCAAGTCTGCGGCGCTCCCGACGCCCGGCGTCGTTCCCATTTCTATACGTAACCCCGACAATGAAATTAATCCAAAGCTCGGTCCGAGGTATATAGGGACTCTTAATGTTAATCGATTATTAAGGTTAGGTCTTTTTTTTTTCATTTCTTTTTTTCTTTTAAAATCCATAAACAGTCTTGTCACGACCCCATTACATATTCGTGTCGTTTCGTATTACCTATGTGTTGTGTACGTACCTTTACCCACGTGTTCCAATGCCTGCGCACACACGCCCTTCTGCAGCTCGCACACCAAAAATTCTGATTGCTAACTCTTCGACATTCGCCGACCAGCATAACTCAACAACACCATATACGACCGGGTCTTACGTATTCTCCGTTTCCTTGCCTCTTCCTCGCTTCGTCATCCCCCGACGTTCCTCGACGCAGTGATTACGATTTTCTTGGCTGATCTTTCTTCTTCTCACTGCTGGACCACCAGATGTCCTCTCTTCGTTATACTTGGTCCTCGCTTCTCTCCTTTGTTATACTTGGTTCGCTTCCTTTCCTTCTGTACCCACTGATATCACAGGCTGTACCTACTCCAAGTCGCTAGACTTTTCGTTCGATCTTCTGCGCTCTTGATCTGGGACACTGGACCATCCAGGATGCTGCGTCAGGGATTCTGGGTGTGCATCATTGACCGGGGGGGG
>NW_014332892.1:1950135-1954323 GCF_000341935.2 Cephus cinctus
TTTTTTTTTTTTTTTAAATACACTGTCATCAGTTCCAAGGATCTCTGACGCATGGCTACGCAACTTGTGCGTGATTCTTGTAATAATCACAAAAAATTCAACTGCACACATCCTTCGCATCCAAATTCATTTTGCACTACTCGCGTATCGCTTGACGTACGTGCATCATATACCCGAAAGAATGTATCGTCAGACGCAAAAGTTAGGCTGTTCCTGTCAACTCCTCGTAAACTATCAGAACGATCGTATATATGGGGTAAAAAGTTTTTTTTCTATTATTTCATTCGTCGAAACACAATGGACGTCACGAGGAATCGTCGTGTCGATTTTGCCCATCGATATTACGCTAAACAAACTAGTGGAAATAGGATACCGAGACTTGACGTTACGGTGTCATAGCCCTTCCAACAGGTACCAGTTGAGAAATCGATTGGTTTCGGTTCCAAGGACTTTGTATATACCAGAAACTTCATTCCGTTGAATCTCGTCTACGTGTATCTGTATAGGATCTAAAATTAGATCATTCCCATTCGTTATCCCCCCCCTCCCCCCCTCTTCCATGATTCTACATAATTCGAGAAGTCATAATTAACTGGGACAGGATACTGGATTAAGGAAAAAAATTTCTTTTTAAGTAAATTTCGAGAAATTTGGACTCTCGGAATTCGTGGGTGGAAAATGATTCTGACAATTTGAATGGAAAGTGCCTACGACGTTTCGCGACATTCCTTGGCCTATTAGGTCCCGAGTACTCGGGTGTCTGCTTCTCCATTCCTCGAAGCATTCACACGACAGACGGGCGTCTCCTGCGAGTAACTCGTCGTGGGAAGCTTCGGCATTTCCGGATGTAGGTTGATGTAATGGATGCCCAGAGTCAATTATGAGCGGTGACACGTGTTACGTTGTCTGTACCGGTTGAACGAAGCTGGCGAGCGAAATCGAGAGGAGGAAGAAGATAATCGGCATGGAAGGGGATATTACCAAAAAAAAAAAAAAAAAAAAAAAAAAAAAAAAAAAAAAAAAAAAAAAAAAAAAAAAAAAAAAAAAAAAAAAAAAAAAAAAAAAAAAAAAAAAAAAAAAAAAAAAAAAAAAAAAAAAAAAAAAAAAAAAAAAAAAAAAAAAAAAAAAAAAAAAAAAAAAAAAAAAAAAAAAAAAAAAAAAAAAAAAAAAAAAAAAAAAAAAAAAAAAAAAAAAAAAAAAAAAAAAAAAAAAAAAAAAAAAAAAAAAAAAAAAAAAAAAAAAAAAAAAAAAAAAAAAAAAAAAAAAAAAAAAAAAAAAAAAAAAAAAAAAAAAAAAAAAAAAAAAAAAAAAAAAAAAAAAAAAAAAAAAAAAAAAAAAAAAAAAAAAAAAAAAAAAAAAAAAAAAAAAAAAAAAAAAAAAAAAAAAAAAAAAAAAAAAAAAAAAAAAAAAAAAAAAAAAAAAAAAAAAAAAAAAAAAAAAAAAAAAAAAAAAAAAAAAAAAAAAAAAAAAAAAAAAAAAAAAAAAAAAAAAAAAAAAAAAAAAAAAAAAAAAAAAAAAAAAAAAAAAAAAAAAAAAAAAAAAAAAAAAAAAAAAAAAAAAAAAAAAAAAAAAAAAAAAAAAAAAAAAAAAAAAAAAAAAAAAAAAAAAAAAAAAAAAAATCTAAACGCGAAGACGCATCGATAAATCGAGCCAAATGCACGTTGATGAGAGTTTACCAAAAGAAGAAGAAGAAAAAATGGGAAATTGGATAAAAGAAGATTTAATGGGAGAAAAAAAAGCAAAGACGAAGAAATATTAATTGGCGAGTCCGTTAACAGAGTGCGCAGGGGTTGCGAGGTATAGCCGGGGCCTTATCGGATCATCCGTTCGTTACTGAATATCGCAGGACCCCCCCGACACGTACCTGGAAAAGAGCTGCAGAGAGTAAAAGAGAGACGGAGATTGGATGCTGCGCTCCTGC
The DNA here is from genome assembly GCF_000341935.2 of Cephus cinctus. Classification (NCBI taxonomy): domain Eukaryota; kingdom Metazoa; phylum Arthropoda; class Insecta; order Hymenoptera; family Cephidae; genus Cephus; species Cephus cinctus. Next base: position 1,952,057 of record NW_014332892.1, read on the forward strand.
CATATTTCACTCTACCCTCAAACCTTCAATGCTCCACGGTACCTGTTAGTGGTCGTGAAGCCCCTTTCGCAGATAACCCGCTATCAGTGCGTTATTCTGGTCCACGTGGAAGATCAGTAAAAATCTCCGCAAGAGTTCAGGGAGCCGTGAACATCTCGATACCCGGATGGCTGGAGATCAATCATCTGATTCGGGCATTTTGAATATTATGATCCTGTTATTATACCCTCGCTTACCCACCCGAGGGGGGGTAACAGCAGGTAAAACATATCACACAGAACACTCGGGGCTCCGACAAATAGGACCCCCTACCGAAATTCACCCTTTGTGCTCTATGTCCATTCGGCAGCTTTTTTCCAGCCGTTAAAACCGCGCCGACCTAGAGATCGAAAAAAATGTATATATGAAAAAAAAAAAATATCCCGTCGTACCCACCGCGCGGGTCTACACTGTGCTGAGTTCATCGGCAGCTTCGAGCCGAGCCAAGCAAAGGGGTAGATCAAGAAACATGAATGAAGCGGAATGCGTGCTGGCTATCGCGCGGCCTATGTCAGGCTTTCGTGACCTCGCAAAAGCGGTTCTCAGCCATGCACCTACTCGGCGTACCGCTCCGATTCGCTGGAACGTACCAAAGGAAGAAAATCTACGAGCGCACGAATCCTCGATACCCGATACGTTAGGCTCTCTGCGCAAGATCCCCATAGGAGTGTACGCTTCTGGCGATTGGTACGACACTCGTGTATATTATTATTATGGCTTGGTACGCGTGATACGAGACAGCTCGTATTAAATCGCTGTTTTTGTCATCCAGTTTGGCAACTGTTTCAATGGAATTCGAATACGAGACCGGTTCGGTGCAACCGGCGAATATTATACCGGATTTATTCAGGTGGCACCGGGAGGCTTCCCAGGGAAAGAATTGCGGAAGAGACTCTCTGAGGTATAGCGGATGGGCAAGAGGTGCAGGGGCACCTTCCGGTTTCTGTTGGAGGAGTCGCTTCGAGTTTAACCTCATCCCCCTTGTATAGGTAGACTCTTTCTCTCTTCCCCTTGCACCCCCCCTCCCCATCCTACCACTGCACTTTCCCCTCCTTCCCCCCCGTGGCAATCGATGCCGTCACCCTCCTCTCCTGTTCTCCTCGTCGCAGCAGAGACACGCAAACGAGCCTCTGTGATGTCGGGACTGAAGTGCCTGGATTGAGAACCGCTACTCGAGCGTGTTAATGAATGATATTTTTTTCATTCAACCGCGCCCTGGCCTACATTTCAACCAGAGCTCGCTCGCCTCGGTGCACCGGTCTCCGGGTTCCACTTTCCGATAGTCGGTGGCTCCGACGGAAGGAAAAGGAGTACCGAACAGTCCTGAGAAATATATGTACGTGAAGATACCGATTATTGCATACCGAGACTCTCCTACCCACCGTTCTACCGAGAAACTGTCCTTAACGTACCCGAGGGTCTTGAGCTTGGTTAATTTTTTAGGTATGTTCTCCGGGTATCCCTTGTAAACATTGACGGGGTCTCCGCCGGTACTCGCTACCTCCTTAGCTAATCCCCGTGTATACGTTCGGTAGGCTAGAGAAGAGTCCCTTTCGCTGTGGTTATTTCAGCCTCCGAGGTCCCTAACCCACTGGCGGGCAAGTCGTTAAAATAACGATAATGCGTTCGCGAGTGGCAAGCTCTGGGTACCCGACGACAAGTCATACGTCAAATTAACGGGCAAACCGGGAACTTTGGGATTTTCATTCGATACGAATTCGAGTTGTTCTGCCAACGGTGGGGTTGTTAACCGTGTCTTTTTGTTGGATGATATAACCAGACCTCCTTCTCTCCTGTTCCCCTACCTCCCCTCCCCCTACCTCGTGTACCGACCATTATCTTCGTTTTCTGTATCCCTAGTAGCGGTAGACAGTAGCCGTGTAAATCTCCAGTCAATCTACTAGAGAGAGAGAGAGAGTGATGGGAATTCTTTGTATTTTTCAGTGAGCGGGAGAACGGGTACAGGAGGCGCACCTCTCTACGGTCGTCTTGTAGCCGAGGAACCGCTACCTCCTGCAGTATGTGGGGGTGGTGGCGGCGGCGGTGTGGGAACCGGTGGGGTTCCCCAGGAAACCCCTGCAGACATTCACGCCATGCAGGCTCGAATACCCCACAGGTTTCGAGATCCTGCTACGGCTCCTCTTCGGAAGCTCAGCGTCGACCTCATCAAGACCTACAAGCACATCAATGAGGTAAGGAATGAAGTTCGACCCCCCCCCCCCCCCCAG
>NW_014332892.1:1954431-1957834 GCF_000341935.2 Cephus cinctus
CCCCGTAATAATTACCTATACAGAGTGTATATATATATATACACCTGTACGAAATTATATTTTAACTTGAACAACGGTAATAACTTTTTACACAGAATCTCGTACATTAATACCCGAGGAAACAAAATCTTCGTGTTATTATTTCTAGTATTTTACGCCATTCGCCATGGTGACATCCTTAACCCACGCCTACCATGTACGTCCGATATAGTATTTCTGCGTGGGCGCCTCCTCAGCAATTTCACTTTTGACTCGATAGATCATTGAACGGCACTGACGTCACTGGTCTCCATTCTTAAGCCAGTCAGCCAGCTCGTCTACCGTACGTGTTCCCTATATAGGCATTTTTCAAAGAGGGTGAACTGAAGTCCCTCGAACGTCCCCCCCTCCTCTTCCCTCCGTCCTCCATCTTTACCCTCTACATATATCAGGAGTCTCAAGGAAGACATTGTGGAGTCTCAATGTCTCTAAGCCTATAGGCTAGACCAGGGATAGAGGAAGGTCCCGTAAGAGGCAGAAGGTCGTACGTATATACACAGGAGAGCGAGGGAGACGGGATATGGAGGGTCTGCGAGCGAGCGAGCGAGTCCGAGATACGATGGCGACGGTAAGCTTTGAGGAGGTTCGCTTAGCACATTCCAGCGGTGCGACGGGAGATCATCCAGCCGGAATCCTGCATCCACGGAAGCAGGTCGGCTAACTATGCGCTTAGGTGCCAACCGAGCCGACGACCATAGCGGTGGTTCGCATACCCGATGCTGGACAGAGGTTCTCATACGTTCTGGATATATATATATATATATATATATATTGCGTCATAAGGATACCTTTAAGAGGATGAATTTCCTCCTGGGATACTGTCGGAGACACTTCAAGTACATTGCCATGGCTTTTCCGAATATAAGAGGCGTTCGAAGATGTTCAATCGTCATGTAAAATAAAAGCACAAATCTTTACTCTCGCTCGGGTCACGTCATTAGAAAGTTTTGCGTTCGTAAATCTATTAGATTCTGGTGTCTCTCGTACGAAAGATTTAGCCTATCGAGGGTAGTACATAAGGGATGACGTGGTATACGCTTCGTACGTATAGCATGTATACATATTTGGAAAGGAGTCCTGAGCATTGGTACAGCGAGAGTTAGATTTGGTAGAAGAGTGAGAGAGAGAGAGAGAGAGAGAGAGAGAGAGAGAGAGAGAGAGAGACGAGTGTCTTTGGTAGAGAGCAGAGCTTCCTCTCAGGGAAACTTTCCTCGTTTCCGGAGGTAGGAAGCCGATTGGCTATAGTCTAGAGTAGTACTGGATGCGGGAATGTCGGCAGGACAGTTTTGTCTCGTATATATGCTAAGCGCTTTCCGGTATACATTATTGTCTCTGAGATTTGGACGGACGACGGCTACACGGCGTGCATCGAGGATTAATTTTATTGTCAGGTTCGTTCTCTCCCTGTATGCCAGAGTTTTTTTTTTCCCCTGCACGAGAATCCCTCCGTGCCGTGGGATAACCGGTACGCGTTATTCAGCGTTGGGATAAAGTAGGCAGTACTGAACTTTTTTTTTTTATACTTTATACTCGAACACGGATTTGCATCTCACAAGGGATTCGCTAAGTCGAATATGATGACTCGAGCGAGGATCGACGTCTAGGAAATCAGAATAGCATCCGCGAATAATTAAAGACGACCCAGTTGCTCGATTGCGATTTTTCTCCTAGTACCGAATAATAAAGACGTTACCGATTGCGGTACTTTATTAAGTGCTAACGTAACCTACATAGGGAACCTCAGGTTATTCAGGGCAGCGGACGACGGTAATATCGAGCACCTCCTGATCCGAATGATTTAAGGAACGTTCTGTAGCTGTCGGACGTTTTGCCATTTCTGATGACAGGTTGGGTTAGGTTGGATCGTAACCAGGGTGTTACACGCGCGGATGGCCCAGAGAGAATGTCGTTCGGCTTACTGTAGGGTTTCCATACTTTCCCGGTAATTATTCGGAATTACGAGCGTCCGCGCTTCGGAACCACCGTCGGCCATTGTTCCGATTTCGTCCCACGTAATTTGCTCGCGAAAGGATTAAGCCGAGACACAAGGCTCTTACACGCGGCGGGCGGACTGTCTGGTCGTGCCAAAACTTTCCGTTGACCGTTGCTCGGTCGCAGTGACTCAGAGAAACGATCAGGAGAGACAGGCTCTTTCAGGCTGACCAGGAGCGGATGCAGCGTGCCCCGGGGCCCGGGTCTCCCGGAGGAAGGAGGTTTCCCTTGCTTTCGACGCTTCGCTCCCCGCCTTGTCGCCTGATCTTTTTCCCCCCTGTCTCTCTCTCTGTTCCTCGTCTTTCAGTCACTCGTTCACTCACTTGCTCACTGTCAACACAGAGTAGGTATATATATCCTCGAGGGGAAGTATGCCTAACCGAAATCTGCGGTAACGCGACTGTAGCTTTATATACCGGAAGTGCCGTTACGATTCGAAGCCACTTTCTTCTCGAATCTTCCAGAATACCCATGGAATCTTAATTTGCCAAAGAAATAATTCCCGTTCCTATCGCTCCATCCTTCCCTCCGCAGATACCATTTGCGACGTTCGACCTGCCAATGCAACGTCATCCGGATGGAGTTGGATACGTGCGAAGCCCCGAAGAAGTGGAACGCAGACGTTCCGGAAGGTCGTGGAGCGGCTGAGCTCGTGTTTCGCGTGTCGCTTCATTCATGACTCGCTCCGAGTCCTGATCACGCTCCTCCCATCTCTCCTCGCTCGTTCCCCACCTAGTTTCTTCTTCTCTTTCTCTCTCTCTCTCTCCCTCCCTCCCTTCCCACTAGTCACCGACTCGCTCCCACCGTAGCCCTCCCTCTCTCTCTCTCTCATTCGCCACTTCACCTAAGCGGAGATTCATAACGGCCTCGTCCGATGACGTGGCATTCCGTCATCTCGTCTGACAGACTCTGCAAAAATAGCTGGCAGTGCGTCCATCGGACACTGCCCACGCTCTTTCTCTCCTGGCGATCCGAGAGCGGCAGAGGAAAAAGGAAAGAAATTACCAGCTATCGCTACGAAGTCAGGAACGTGCCGTGCCGACCACTCGCTTTATACTCCTTGGTCGAATATTAGGCAGACGTCGAATATGATCGCCATTCATTACGATATACGTCTAATCTATCTTCTGTGGCTTCTTTACTCTCTTCTGTTTTCATAGCTCTCTCTCTCTCTCTCTCTCTCTCTCATTCACCGTCTCGACGGTACGCCTCCTCTCGCTCTCTCGCGCCTCTACGGGTTAGTCTCAATGGCCCTGGGCTGCTTTTGGCGAGGCTAGCGGCGAACGCACCATATGGGGCCGGTCTCATGCACTCGCGCATAGCAACAGAAACGAGAGAAACAGAGACTAGCGCGGCTCGGCGTTGTGCAGAC
>NW_014332892.1:1957925-1967270 GCF_000341935.2 Cephus cinctus
AAGGGGACGGAGTGGCGAGAGGGAGAGAGAGACAGTGGAGAAGGAGTCAGATGTAGAATGAGAGAGCCGGGGAGAGAATGCGCGAGAGGCAGAGAGACAGGGCGAAATACCGACACTGCACAGCACAGCCGGCGACGATCGGGCGGCGGCGTTGTTCTAGCCTCGCACCATCATCGCCCGGAGAATGAGAGAGGATGAAAGAGAGAGAGAGACCCACTGATAAAATCGAACCTACGAATGATCCTTGGCGACTTCCGTCGGCTTCCTGTTACCGGTTTATGGGAACTGATCGCGACTTCTGACCTATCCTTACCCAGTTCCTATGCGGCGTATGCTGACTTTACTGCCGGCACTAGGTGAAATCGGCTCGGCGGGTCTTACCGTGCCGTAATGCTTGTCGTATTTTCATAACGGTAGACGTACGAAGCTCACGGATATTTTGTCTTGGGCATTCACCAATTGGGCTACTTTTACATTTTGCTACTGGGATACCGACAGTGCTTTCATTATCATCTTAAGGCAGACGTGCCCGCGTCTTGCAGCGGGCTCCTGGTCGTGTTTAGGACACGACTGGTTTCTATGCCGGATACGTATTCTGGAATAAATAGCCCAGGTGTCGGTGACTGATATAATGTTATCAATTTATAGGTGTAATCGCTGTAAGGATTGTTATCATTTTTATTCGTTCATTAGAAATTATTGCAATCATCTTTAAAAACCACCTGTCTCCCGGTAGACCAGCTCAGCATCATTTCTCCCCCTTTTCACTGATCATCTGAGAAATATTCCTTCTGTCGGATACGCAACCCGCCATCCAGTCCCTCTGCACTCTCGCACTGCGGAGCAGAGCGTCGAGAGCCGTGCCGAGGTGCTCGCTTGAGTTTTCGAGCAGCATGATTTTCACGTGGCCGCAACGATATCGATTGCCCGCCGCGGCGACGGCGGCAGATCGGATTCTGCGCCCTCTTTCCTCTCGCTTCCCTCCTCGAATTCTCTTCCCAGTCCTTGCCTCTCCAGCCCTTCGACCCACCTAGACGCGACACTTACCGAGTCACATGGCACTTTTACAGAAAATAACCGCGAGACCCCTCGTAGAGAAATTCAAATTTCACATTTTTACCGCCCTTTTTCGTATCTCCTTTTTATGCTGTTAGATTTCTTTTTCTATTCGGATATTTACCCGAGTCATAAACTCTGGGGACCATGCGTGACGTAGGCTAAGGGAAAATAATGAAAATGTCAGATATGTATTATGACAGATTGATATTAGGACTGTGACTGGTTTTTGGGTTTTTTTTTTTTTTATTGAATTAATCAATTGTATGATACGTGCACAGGTCTGTGAAGATGTTAAAGGATGTATCCGGTTAATGGACCTATTGCGTATACCTTGCTGCCCTTAATTTCATCCCTCTCCTATTACTCCCCAAGTTCATTGACAAAGAAATTTCGAAAAAAAAAGTCAGTTGCTCTTATTAACGTTGAGCCTCTTCATTGTTTGTCTATAATTGTATTTTTCTTTTTCTTTTTCTTTTTCTGTAGGTTTACTACGCGAAGAAGAAGAGGAGGGCGCAGCAGATGCAAGGCGAGGATGGCTCGCACAAGAAGGAAAGGAAGCTCTACAACGACGGCTGGGATGACGATAACCACGATTATATCATCAAGAATGGGGAGAAGTTTCTTGATAGATATGAGATCGATTCGTTAATAGGTACGGACGGAAGTTTTCATGCTCGCGATAGATTTCGTACCATACGAAACTTCCTTTGCTAGCGGACTTTGCCTATCTTTGCATTATCTTTCTGACTGCATCCTTGTTTTAGAACAACAACGTTGTTTCGTACAGTTTACAAAGATTTCTTTTTCTCTAAGTTGTTTGTTCAATTATATTTTTAAACATGGGAATCAATTTACCTGCAGTTGGTGAAAAATCTCAATTCTACTCTTAGACGTAATTGTTTTCTTGTATCCAAGGGAACGGATATAGTCAGAAGGATAACGCATCGATATTGCCATCCACCAATATGAATGTTTACTTGATAATAATTCTTGTCTCGTTCTGGATTCTTAGGTAAAGGCAGCTTTGGCCAAGTGGTAAAGGCGTTTGACCACGAGGAGCAAACTCAGGTTGCAATAAAAATAATAAAGAATAAAAAACCGTTCTTGAATCAAGCGCAAATTGAAGTTCGGCTACTGGAGATGATGAATAGGGCAGACACCGACAACAAGTATTATATAGGTACGCAAGTCATAAAGTTCTGATGGACTCTTGAAATCTGATATAATGACGCTGGCGATATTCAATATTGTGCCATTGATATTAAGTGTAATATTCCTCTCTCGTGTGCTTTCAGTTAAATTGAAGAGACACTTCATGTGGCGGAACCATTTGTGTCTGGTTTTTGAGCTGCTGTCTTATAACCTTTACGATCTACTTAGAAACACGAATTTCCGAGGGGTTTCGTTGAACCTGACGAGAAAGTTTGCGCAGCAGCTGTGCACGGCCCTCCTGTTCCTCTCCACGCCGGAATTGAACATCATCCACTGTGATCTGAAGCCTGAAAATATCCTCCTGTGCAATCCCAAGAGAAGCGCGATTAAAATTGTCGATTTTGGCAGTTCGTGTCAACTTGGACAGAGGGTAGGGTTAATGTTTTTTTTTTTATGAAAAGCTGGTAATTCGATTTTTCTGGGTAATAACGTTCTGCCGTTCGCTTTCAGATATACCAGTACATTCAATCTAGGTTTTATCGGTCGCCGGAAGTCTTACTAGGAATACCATATGACCTTGCGATAGACATGTGGAGCCTGGGTTGTATTTTAGTTGAAATGCATACGGGAGAACCTTTGTTTAGCGGAGCCAATGAGGTAAGTGCGAGTTGGTAACAATGAATTGTTATATAGTAATTATTGCTGCGAGTCGACAGTATCGATCCTGGTTCTTGAATGATGTATTGTCAATGTTCAGATCGACCAAATGAACAAAATCGTTGAAGTGCTAGGGATGCCACCTAAGCATATACTGGACCAAGCGCACAAGGCGCGAAAGTACTTCGACAAAGTCCCCACGGACGGCTCTTACGTGTTGAAGAAGTCGAAGGACGGTAAGAAGTACAAACTGCCGGGTACGAGGCGGTTACACGAGATTCTAGGGGTGGAGAACGGCGGCCCCGGTGGCAGAAGATTAGGAGAGCCCGGTCACTCCGTCTCCGACTACCTCAAATTCAAGGACCTTATCCTAAGGATGCTGGATTTCGATCCGAAAACGCGAGTGACGCCGTACTACGCGCTGCAGCACAATTTCTTCAAGAGAACAGCCGACGAGGGGACCAACACGAACATCGCGACTACCAACAGTGCGAACACCAGTCCTGCGGTGGTGTCCATGAGCCAGGATCATGGTGAGTTCATCGAGGAGTCTACACCGGTAGGCAAACACTTGGAGGAGAGGCTTGACAGCGACTCCTCTGTGTTTTATTATTAGAGGGCGAGGCCGGTGTTAAAGTCTTTCATTTGCTTGAACTCTTTGTTCGTTTCGGGTTTTTTTTTTCCTTTTTTTTCTTCTTTCTTTCTTTAAGTTCTCTCCTCACTGTGTTCTTATCGTGATTTCTCCAGCTCGCTAATAAACAGCTACTGATAAACCCCTTATGATGTTCCTCACGTGGGGGATCCATTCTCGAGCCTTATCTGGATGTCCCAAGGTGTGCTGTCCTTTGTACAGTCAGATACGCATTAACATGAAAAACATCGTCATAAATGTTACTATTGCTGTTGTCGTTAGCTTTTATCTTACCACGTGGGCTACGTTTGTTTATCAGACACTGTTTTAGCGATGTGCGTTAATCGGATCGCAACATTGCTTTCACGTTCGCCGGGGACTCTTATGCGTTGTAAACCATAAGGAGATGGCCTGTCGAAGTGCAATTGATCTTGCGATCTACGGAGATGCTTTTGAAGTAGGATGCTTCGGCGCACCAGTGCACTGACTTATTTATACCTAGGACGGATCAAAGACTATTCCATGAGGGTGCACTCAAACTTTTTATATATGATTACACGGAGCATCTTTTCTTCAACGGCGAGAGTGACTTTGTTTCATGAGCTTGGATAACGAGGCGACGATATGTTTATCTGTTTAGTTCACCTTTATTTTCCTTTAGCGTAAAAAATCAACTTAAAATATTAACCTATTCGCATTCACTGTTCCTCTTTTGCTTTTGTCAATTTATCGCGACATCCTGAATTTTACAAAGTTTACCATTTTTCCAAGATGCATTAAAATATTCACTTTCGCGACAGTATAATAATCAACGCTAAGCTCAAGAGACAAGTACGTCCGATAAATCATTTACAATGATAACCGATTTTTAAAAAAATTATTTCTCTTTCCGTCATCCTTTGATTTTAAGTCGTTACGTTCCATAAGAATTATCTGCCTCTATGTCGCTTAATTTTTTTCACTCATCATCCATTATTCGATATACACAGTAGCTTCAATTTGAACATGCATAATCTACGTTAGACGATTAATTGAATTGAGAAGAGAACAAGAGTACAAGATACATAACAAACAAAACAAAAAATGAAAAAATGCGATAGAAAAAAAATTGTCCCTTATATGAATCTTTTAGAGAGGTCGAGTAATTCCCTGAGGAAGGTCACGGCTGTCTTTTCTCATCAAGATTCGCGAATGCTGTTTGAGCAACAACAATCTGGCCGCTGACAGAGTATTAAAGTCGTAGCCCACCCTTCAGGATCTTACTCGATTCTCAAATATCGTATATATACACATAAAGCAAATGTCTCTTCTTGAAGAAAAAAAAAACTGAGATTCTAGGAAGGTCCGAGTTGTGCAGAAAGTAAGAAGCGGCTAGACCAATCCAGCTAATGGTATTTCGTAGAAGCTTACATAAGCTCTGTCGTCCGATGCATAACAAGCTCATGCAATAACCATTGTAACGCGAGATATTTTTAACAACGAAAAGAAAAAAAAAAGAAAAAAAAAGTACCAAAGACTAGGAGAATCACAAAAAAAAGAAGCTCTCGGTACTTTTTTTTTTTTTTTTTTTTAAACACCAACAAATATTTTCTTACAATCTGTTATCCTTTATCATTACTCAAGGCGCTCCTCCTTTCTTTTATTTCGTTATAATCTCATTGTTTGAATTCGAAAGTAATCGACCTTGTTTTCTGCACAAACTAAGCGATACTTGTTGTTGTTGCCCGTAGATATGATGGGGGGACAGTACGTGGCTCGATGACTGTCGTATCCGCGGGGCGGCGACGACCTGTCCTAGGCCCCAACCCTAATCTTACTTACTAACATAAGTAAGTTCTGTCTAACAAACAAATCCGACAAAGTTGCGAGACTAACGAATATATACATAGATTGTATATCAACCCCCCGATATCCATTATCCTGGCCTCGGATGTATTGCGCGAAGCCATGCTTGCCTGCAGAAACTTCCTCTCCGGAGCCATGGATTTAGAGCTCAAAGCCCGTGGCTCTGTTTGTACCTAATTATTATTAGATAACAACGCCGTCTCGAAGATGGCGATTGTTCCAACGGAGCACAGAACAGCCGTAAAACGCAGTGCTGGCTCAGTAATTTATAAATCTTGTTACCTGTTTTTTTTTTCTTTTTTTTTTTCTATCTTTTAATGTCTCATACATAGAACCGACAATAGATACGTCGAATATAGGATTATACTGCTTGCGACGAAACATGCTCCCCCTCTGGCTCTTCTGTCGACTAGTAACTATTTATATTATTGATATACAAAAACTAAATTTCACTCGAGATTATTATCAAACCTTACAATAATCCTACCGTGTGTGCGAGCATGTTTCGATTGGAGCCTTGTATTGCATCTGTGTTAATCGATTTTCCTTTGTCTACCAAAGGTCACTCCATCGTTTTTCTATATTACTTTCTTGCATGTCCTTCTTAGCTGCTTAGTTTTAATGCACCTTACACAACGCGTCGTGTACATAAGCAAAGGATGTAAGATACTAACGAGTAGTTAGTATCAGACGTGCTTTGTTATTGCTTTACAATAATATATGTTCGATTGTATTACATTGTATATCCGACTGGTAAACAGTTAGATTTTTATTTATATCTATGATGTTAAACGGCCCTGTGACAAATGGCGACGAGCAATGGCCAGGTGACTCTTAAAAATGCACGCTGGACGCGTAGTCGCGATTGGTACGTTTTACGAAAAGACAAAGTCTCTTGGGTGTCTCAGAGTAATAGAAAAAAAAAAATTGTAATACTCGATCGTCACGTCCATTGCCTATGGCAGAGGTGCACGACGTAATTTCAAGTATAAGAGACAAAGATTTGAGTCTGCACGTTGAAGGCCCGTGTGGGTATCGGTGGACAAGGTTTAAATTTTCCGCACGGGACACTTGCGACCACCTGTGGTTCTGGTTTTAGCACTGTGTGTTCACCGAGTGTCCCAGGAGGCAATTTTAACAATTTCACCACGGGTTTCGACGTGCCTATCGTAAGTGTGTTCCAGGGTGCATGCGTCGTGCACGTATCCCCTATAAATCGTATGTCTTGTTGGTTAGCGACTTGTCCTGGTATCAAAGTTCTCTGGGCTAATTTTTTCCTCGTTGAAAATCGCATATAGTTATATATATATATATATATATATATATATATATATAACCGTATGGGATATATATCGGTTATCCGGTTAACACTGGCGATAGCATTAGACGTTCCTTGGCGAGTGCGTATTGCGTCGTTGACCCTTGGATAGAAACGAGAATAAAATAAAAAAAGAACGTTACGAGAACTTTGCATCCAGCACGTGGAGTTTGCTCCTTCCGCAATCTTAGAGAAAGCGTTAATGTTGTACCGATGAGATGCGTGTGTTAATTTGCACTGGGTCAAGGAACGTTGATCGGAAACGGAGCGGGGTAACCCTGTCCTTCGCTCCGGGCTGAGCTTTGAAAGTCTAATCGCGAGGAGGCATCTGGGTGTCCAATTTGTAAATCAGATATTGCCGTGCATGTAAAACGCTGATATAGATTGTCACGTGGAGGGAAGGACGGTTGGTGTAGAGCATAAAGGGGATTGCCAGTGCCTGTAACATCCTGTAGACAGACAGAGTACGTCTCGTAGTCCCCAGTAGCCCCGGTAGAGATCGGTGAGAGTACATTACTGAAGATAGAGAGAAACGAAAGTCAAGAGGGAGATTTTAATACTGGGTGGGAAATTAGAGTAGCGACTTCCCGACGGTCTTACGAATCTGTAATATTGTAAGTTGGTAATTGTGCTGAAAGTATTTTGAATTTTCATTGTCGCAGGACTGGTAACCATGTCAGGACAGGGCAGCAGCACCGGCGGTAGTCTGGTGCACGTGCCGAGCCTCCCTGGTGGCTATCAACCGATGGACTGCGAGTCTTCGCCCCGGCATTCGAGCAGTCGTCGTGCCATAACAACCTGCTACCCATCGACGTCAGCCACCGGGGCGCCTACGTCCGCCCCGACGTCCATGCAGTCCATGGACAGCCCCCTGATACAAAGCTCTCTTGGCTCGTACAACAGCCTCATTCTCCCAGGGATACCGCATCTACCTGCGATGATCACCTCACCGATGATCCAGCAGCAGAACTTCTACAACTACGGGTACCCGAGCGCCGACGCTCAGGGTATGGTCCGGCAGCCGTCGACGGTCGCGGGTGGGAAACAACGTGACCCGGAGAGAGAGGACAGTCCGATGGTTGGCGTTTGCGTGCAGCAGAGTCCAGTGGCAATTCACTGAGCCGGTGTATCGCAAGAGGATCGGTAGCAGCCCTCGCGGCTACCATGCTCCGAAGGAACCGTCTTTGTCGTCATCATCATCGGTGAACGAGGAGCACCGCGACGCACGACTATCGCCCCGCGACTGAGCACGGACCTGGTCGCCGTGGCCTCGGGACTCCGAGTGTCTCCTTGGTGGAACGTCGACGGAGATGAGTAGGACTTGGAGAGAGGAAGATGAGACCAGGGGCTGCGGTGGATGTATTTTGGAATAATCGCTCCGCCAGGCTCAACCCCGCAGCGCCAGGAATCATAAAGAGACCCCGGGGATCGACGCGCGATATATCCCTCGTTCGGAGGAGAGGGACGATCTGGTTCTGTTTCTAACCTCATTCTGTCCGATGGGAATCGGCGAGAGAGTCTGGAGAAGGAGAGAGAGAGAGAGAGGGGATGAAGACGGAAAAAGAGTATGGAACCTGCGACCTGCCAGTCGTCGTGAACTTTGACCTCGGCCTTCGTCGTGGCAAGAGAAGCGTGATATCAGCCGATACCTAAGGCTACTGGATCCGCATGCATATTATTGGTACAAGAAGAGCAGGCAGTGGACGCTATACGAAATACCAATGATCGCCGAGACTGAGCATCACTTGTCTTACGTTGTCCGAAATGATTTTGCTTTACTGAATGGGGTCAAGGATACGAGATTCTATCTCGGTCGACGTCGTTCCCGAATGGACCGAGATCGACGATGCGATAGATCGGACGCGGATCTGGATGAAATCACAGACTGATAACGATATCACATTGAGGAATTGCGATAGTACGGACGAGGTGGATCGCGCATTTACGATCTTTTTCTTTTCTTCGTCCTTCCTTCCTTTTCTTTTGCCTCCTCGCGTTTATTCATTTTTAATGAGAATGACTGGCCCGGCCACGGGCGAAGATGACGATGAAATTGAAAGTGACGAGAGAAGCGGAGGGAGGAAGATGACGAGAAGGTTCGCTGGACGGACAGACGTACAGACGGATACGGCCTAGTGAGGATGAACCCAGCTGGCCTCATCGGGTCCCGCCCCGATAAACAACGGACACTTTTCAACATTAAAGCAGCGAAAGTTTATAATAATCGGTACCCGTTCAATAAGGAAGTACGTTTCTTTTGTTTTTGGCATCTGAACAATTTTTTGTGGCCTACAGAGCAAACAAGGGATGTGAGAGAGAGAGAGAGAGAGAGTGATAGAGCGAGAGCGGCGAAGGGGGGAATGGTATGGAGGGGGTGATTAGAGAGAGAGAGAGAGAAAAATAAGAAACAACAAGTGATAATTACTATTACCTACCGCGTAAAGTAACAATGTAATCATGTACTCCGATAGAGTTTTATACACGATGTCACGAATGTAACGGTTTAGCGATTAATGGCGAGAGAGACACAAGAGTTGCGTTGAATGCTAGTTATTTGTACAATACACCTAGGTTGAATGATAAGAGTGCAGCTTTAGGGTTTAACTTTTAAGTATGAAAAATGTAAACTGGACTCTTTTATTTACTTCGATAAAAAAAAAATGGAGAAGAAACTGCGGGAAGC
>NW_014332892.1:1967608-1992703 GCF_000341935.2 Cephus cinctus
GGGGGGGGTTGACGATTGAGGAGGACGGTGGACAAAGTGGTTGGAATGAAAGAGAGAGTGTGTGCATGTATGTGTAATGTGTGAGAGAGAGAGCGAGAGAGAGGGGGCGATAAGGAGGGAGAGGGGTATAAAAGAAAAACAGGAATAGCGCCGCCGCCGCCGCCGCCGAGTGCCGCGCGAGCGCAAACGTCTGTTTGTTGCTGAACAAGGACTTTAAACAAACGAGGTTTGCGCGGCTTAACAATACATATTTATACATAAAGCATTAATAAGAAAGTTAAACAAAAAATATACATGTAAGGTTGATCAAGAGAAAAAAAAATGGTATAATCATACGAGAAACTAGGTACTTTATAATAAACAATACACGCGTATCGCATACAATATGTTTTCCAACGTATCGTCATTGATTTTTGCCGTTTGCTCTGATTGCGAGGAGAAAGACGAGTGTGTGGGAGGAGAAAACGAAAAATAAAAAGAAAAACGCAAGGAACACAAAGTGAAATTAAATACAAAGTGGAGAAGACAGAGGACGAACGAGAGAGAAAAGAAAAAGTGCTTTTACCAAAAACGACGTAAGACACGCAGACAGGAAAAAAAGGATATCGTAGAAAAAAAGACGTGGAGGCTCGAACGACGTAGGGAAAGAAGAAAAAAGGAACGTTATATTTACTTTCTTTTTTTCTTTTGAACGGACGTACGAGATTACGTGGTTTTAGACACTCTCTCTCGGCGTGCTTTGAGATACTGAAATAGATTTTATTTATTTAATTAATTCGTCGCGATCCCATTGTCCGGACTGCCGGGATAACAATTCTTTCTCTCTCTGCTCTTACGTACGACGACAGTACGGGGAATCGTTGTTCGTATTGTTATTCGCTGATCATTCATACAAAAACACATCAGTACACACTCGTATGTATCGCATCTCAACCGTTCAGTCACGAGACGGATTATTAGATTAAAAACGAAAGGCAGACGAACGACTTTTAATGTTTTTACGAAATCCTGAATTCGCGAGGCGTGACTCTTTTTCATCGGCTTTTCGTACGCAGCCGATTTGAAATATATTCGTTACTCGCATTTGGCTCGTTTCATTGCCCTCTGTCGGGCTACTACTGAACTCGTTGATTCATTTTAGTCCATTTCATTTACTCGCTCGCGCAAACGTTTGCGTTTTCTTTAGGTTTTGACTTTGTAACAGTTTCATCTATTTCTATTGTATACTCGTATATCGTACTTGCAGCTGGTAACCGATAAGGGTGTTTTACATTGTACTATCAGTAGCATTGCGATTCATTGGGTAATTATTATTATCGCGTTATGACGTCAGTGGTGCAACAGTCGTTCTAGTCGAACGACGTAGTAAAGACAATTTGCGTGTTAGCCGAACAAAATGAGAAATATAATAAACACGAAAAAATTGCGTGAGCCACGGGGCGAGATGGAAAGAGAAAAATTATGGTGTGTATGTTAAGAAAAGTTTCGAAAAAACGCGTCACGTTTCAAGCGATTGACTTTTCGGATTTCGTAAAGACGAGGTTTCCGATCGATTTGGAAAATCTTTTTTTCTATTTCACTTTCTATTGTTTTTCTCTCACGGTCCTCCGACGTTTGTTCAACATTTGCGGATGTCCGTTCGCAATAACTTTTTGTACAAAGGCTCCTACTCTATGGGATGCTCATATATAGAGCTTACGCAATACATTTTCTCCGTGTGATTGTGGCTTAAGTGTCGACTAAGTTTTGTGAAAAGGATTCTCGATTCGTATAATCGAAAGTTGCCTGCACTTTGTCTTCTGAAGAAGGGACTTTCAGGAGGGGAAAGGAGGAGGAAAGAAATCGAAATAAAACCCTCTCTAAGCTTTTCGATTTTTTGCGCTCCGACTAGTAAGAAAGGAGAAGGGAGAAAAAATAATACAAAAGACGATAAGGACAGAGATAACAATTTTCTATACACGATCGGTATGTCTCGCGGGGAGACCGAAGTATTTTCGTATAAGCGTTTTTCGCATGTCGAAGCACATACAGGGCAAACATGTACACGTAAAAAGACACATCTGTCGAATTAAGATCGAGCGATTACGATCAGACGTTATCAGTGACCACGATAAGGTCGTGCCAATATTTTGTTTTCGTAGCGCTTACGGGTTTTTAGAAATAGAATAAATTATATACTGTATACACACATATGTACACGCGTCATCCGCTGGCCTCACGATTCCTCATGGTCTTATAGGAAAGAGGGGGTGAAAAAAATTTCGAGAAAAAAAAAGGATGGTAATTAGAGAAATAAAAAGTAACGAAAAATGCATTACACGATCCATCATAGTTGACGAGTAAAGCAGAATATAAAGTTTGTAGCACATTAGTTGGAAGGAAGTCGGGGGCATATCGATCACTTGGAAATTGCGAATGAATTAATTTGACAGTCCAAGATCTTTTTGAAAATAATTTTTATATTTTTATACAGATCGACGACAAAAGCCGCGTCGAAATAATTTTCGCGCGATCATCGAAAACGTTTGTCAAACGCATCCCGCGTAGGCTACGCCATTTTGAAAATTCAGTTGCGCGCGCAGACGCGTGATTCTGGCCGGGTTTCTCGTTGGATTATAAACAACTCAGTGTCACTCGTGTAATACTTTACGTCAACGATATACGAGACCCTTAAGCAGGCTGCGTGAATTTACAGTAAATAAAACGATTTCTATCCGTGATGTGTTAACTTAGGTTGGACGCCGTATTGCGTCTCGCAGAGGATTCTGGGTCCCGAACGACGAGAGAGAGACTTGTGCTTGCGCGTAGATAGACGACTAATAGGAAGAAGGTATAATAATGAAAAACTTGAAGAAAAGAAATACGGCATGTACGTATCGCATCGTGCACCATCGTGCCAGGGAAAACGAGAATGAGAAACGTTAAGGCGAGGGATACGAAATTTCACGCGTTCAAAACGCGCGCCTAAATCGTCGCCCAGCGCCATTGTTCTTTCGCAGCGATTTATTTTGTAAATCGCAATCGAGATATCTCGATCTTTTATATCTCGCATTAATCGATTGCTCTCGAACGACAATTTACGCGTCGAGGAAAATTTACTTTTGTCATTGGTCTTGCGTCTCATTTTGTACACGTTCCGAAATTCACTGCCAGTACTTACGAGTACAGTTACCGTCCTTGTTTACATGCATGCTATCGAGTGAGACACAGCTATGCTCTCGCAGCGCTGCCAGTGAATTTCCTAACGTACTTTCTGTGCGGCTTGTCAGTTCGAACGTTTCTCGACGCTCGGGAATTTCTTTGTAAAAGATCCTTAGCAGTTAATCGCATCCCCGCTGTGAGGTGACTTTGCACGACGTATTTCAAGGTTATTCGCGTATAGTTGTATCATAGGTATGTGTGTATATCAGATCACGTTGGAACGGCAGAAATCAGTAACGCTCTGGCTCAGAGAAACAGAGAGAGAGAGAGAGAGAGAGAGAAAAGCAGGGATAACACGCAAACCAAGGAGTTAATTACAGGGCAATGTAAAATTTCACGCGTATCCTCTCCCGATTATACATTTTCTTTTTTTTTCCTTCCCTCTAAAGTCACGTAATATTTATTCCTCGTCCTCCTCTTCTCTCTCCTTCCCCTTAAATCTTAGTTCGCGACGATCGTTGACCACGACGCACTTTCCGTTAATGGAAACAACGTCGTTCGTCGCGTCGACGATTGACGTGGAAATAATTTAGGTAATAACGAATTGCCTATCTGTTTTGTTTTTGTTTTTGTTTTATTGTATTGTTAATACAAATGGAGACGGACGACGAGATCGGATGGTTCTCGAGGACTGAGATCATAGTCGAACACTTGGAAAATCTTTGACAGTCGGGGAGGCACGAGAGCATCGTAAAGGATAAAGAGAAATTATGTATAAAAAAAATATTATCAGACATGAATGCACTTATCGTTTTACACGTGTCTATGTTTTTATTGGATCCGTTGCTTGTTACCCGGTTCGCTACGAAACGAGATGAAGAGAAAGAGTGAGAGAGAGAGAGAGAAAGAGAGAGAGAGAACGAGTGAGTTATAACATATTGTAGAGCGACAAGAGCCAAAGATCGGGAATGAACTTTGACCTTTTCTTTTTGCTCTTCTTTCACATTGTTTTCGGTCGCGAGTCGAGATACAGGCATCGATTTCCGACACTTCCTTCCTTTACCTTTGCGAGAGGCATAGATGGGAGGGAGAGAGAGAGAGAGAGAGAGAGAGAGAGAATGATACAAAGAGAGCGAGAGAAGAAAAAAGGGAAGATACGAAAATCCAGGGATACAAAACGTTCACGTCGTTCGGTGACAGTTATTATTCTTCTGGTGAGAACATTGCCATTCAAAAAAAAAAGGGGGAAAAAAACGAGTTGTCGCAAAATGCAGACTATTTAAGCCAATTAGCAAACAACAGAAATATATACATTTACATAGACATAAGGACCGGCTGGGACGTGTTCCAAGTTCCGTGCGGATTAAATTCGGCATTATTTTTTTTAACTCTTTTTTTTTACGTCGATCCACGAGAACCGGACGTTTCGACGTCTGACGCGGAGACGTTGAAATCACGAGAGAAGCGGCCGAGCAACAAGGAAACAGATAAACAGTAACAAAAATCTTCGTACTCTCCCGCATAATTGGGACGAGGAAAACGGGGATTCCCCGTCGACTGTCGAAAACACACATCCCCTTGAAATTCCATCTCTCCCCGTAGACGATCTCGGTAATTCCCACAAACGGATTTCCCATTTTTTTACTCTATTATCGCCATCGTATACTCCTGTACATATGCAAAGAAAAAGTAATACGTACGATCATCCCTCATACCCCTTCCTCTCCCTCCGAGAGATCCTAATAATGGAGAAATCCACCCCACTTGTTACTCCTCTTCTTTTTTACCTTGTATTATATTTTTATACGAAGAACCATCCACTCTCACCCTCTTCAATCACTTACCCTCTGCATAGCTGTTCACGTGATATCATCCTGTTCCTCCTGGATGTGTTACGTAATTGTACATCCGGTATCTCGACTCGGCGACAATATCATTGCGATTGACTACGCAATTCGTGTTTGCAGCATTTTTCAAATGACAATGCTGCTAGCTAACTTTTCCTCGGCTCTCGAGATTCGTTATTACGCTTTCGCCGTGCTTTGGAACATGACGCGGCCGGTGTCAAATAACATAAGTTTCCTAACGTCATGAGTAAAAACATTGTGTTCAGAAAATATACTATAATACGACTGATACGCCCGAGAGGCGGCGAGCGAGCGTCGCTCGAGATTTAATGGCGGATGGAATAAAGGGGACACGATGACCGGCGGCTCGGTTGTCGATTGCGCGCCACCGATCGGGGGAAAAAAATATAAGAAATGAATGCAGAAAAAGAAACTGAATTAAGAAAACCAACCATCTTATTAAGAATGAAAATAAACAAAAAAACCTCCAAACAAGATGAAAAAAATTGCATCTAACCTGTATACATTGTCATATTATTATTGATTATTATTATTATTATTGATTATTATTATCATTATTGATTATTATTATGATTATGATTATTATTATATATAATATTGTAATTGAGAATTTGAAACGATATTACATAAGGTTAATAATAAACAAGCGCATCTTCACCTTTGCCGTTACGTTCTCTTTAGCCGACATCCCAAACTTCCTTCCGTTCGAGAAAATGGGGGATAAAGGATCTTATCATATCCTCTTTTTTTTAAGTTTTAAGTCTACTTTGTTAGGACGGTTTAAAACTGGTACTGTAGGTCTTTTTGATGCAGTAGAATCCGAAAATTGTGATAATTCGAAATGCGGAATGCGTGTTGACGTAAAGAATTATAAATTCATTTTTTTCGTGCTAATTCTTTTAGCTTGCTACTCGGAGTTTTTTTGTACCATGCTGGAGCCTTTTTTTTTCTCCAAGGGTTGCAGCCATTATGGGGTTGAGACGGTAGCGAAAATTTAACTCCTACGCAACCGCAGTGACAACTATGGGGTATGCTGTGCTTACCGGCTAGTTGTCCACAGTGTTCCACAGACGTCGGTTGTCGTCGGTCGTGGTCGGTTACGGATCGTAGATACCTGTAAACTAACATGTCCGCTTCGCGTGAAAGGAAAGCGTGTCAGTTGAGAGTTATTCAATTTTTATCGTCTAGTAAGCGAATGGACATCGCGTTGTGTCGTTAACGGCTCGTGACCGATTTGTGATAGAAAATGAGTTTTTCAGTAAAGAAAACCGGTGGCAGGATGTGGCACGAGGCCCGCAAGCAAGAAAAGAAAATTCGCGGGATGTTGGTGGATTATCGTAGACGAGCCGAACGACGCAGAGATTATTATGAGAAGATTGTAAGAAATTAGAGAAATTGTATTGGTTATACATTATGTTGTACTACTTGGAGTGTTGTAGGAGATTGTATACTCTGAGTGGAGTTTGGTTACTTTTGCAAAAATTGTTCAAAACTGAGTCAAGCAATGGAGTGTTTTATTTCTGTATTTGTAACGAATAATTTGTAAAGGGGTTCCAATGATATTTATGTTACCTTAGAAATCAGACCCTACACAATTTCTTCAACTGCATGGACGACCGTGCAAGATACATTTGGATCCAGCTATCGCTGCTGCTGGAGACAGCCCTGCCAATATGTAAGTTTACGAAATGCTGTTTTCCTTAACTTGTATTTATTACCATAATAATTAATAGGATGCCTTGGCAAGGAAATGAAGAAAATCTCATTGACCGATTTGATGTACGTGCTCATCTTGACTGGATTCCGGAGGCTCCAGATACTATTGACGTTGATATTGCCCTGACTAGTGAAGACAGACATATCAATTATGAACGTTATCGAATTATCGTTCAGAATGAATTTCTTGGTGGTTAGTATATATTTTAATAACTTATTTTAATTATTGGCCATTAATTGCATATGGATGGTATTTTTTTTAGTGACGGAGGAAAAGTTCCTGCATCAAATTCATCTAGAGGAGCAATTTGGCTCTTCGACAAAACCGGATTCTCTAAAAGATAAAAAGAAATCAAGCAACAATGCTGCCATAGGATATAATTATGAGACTGATGAGCCTATTCCTGATTCTGTAAAGCCTGTGGAATCTGTTGGATCGGAAGATAAGCAAGAAGATGAGGATAGTGATATTGATCTAGGTATTTATCGTATGCTCGATAAGTAAAAAAATAAAATATATTTACATATTTTTTGCTTCCTTTTTGTATTAGATATTTGCGTGGACGTGTCACAAATAGAACCGTCTCAAGCGCACGAAATGAATCAAGTGGCACAGAAATATGGGCTTTTGGGTGCTGATTATTTTAGTTTTTTGACACAAGACTTTGAAGAAGCTGAGACTCTGAGACAAGCCCGGAAGCAAGAAGAAGAGAAGGCTATGTACTCGGTAATCGTTGAATGATCTGTTTATTCAATTATCACTAAGTGTATTCTATATGTTAAACTTATATTTTTTTCCTTAAATATAAATAGGGTAGAAGATCACGTCGAGAAAGACGAGCTTTCCGAGAGAAAAAAATGATTGGCCGTGTAATGAGCCCGCCAAGGTACTCGTATATGATGGTTTTTAGAAAAGAAAAATTGATTTCTCTATATTATTAGGATTAACCATGAATATTTACAGCTATGCCGCAAGAGAAAGTCCAGAATATAATCCCTATAGAAAATCATCATCAAAATCTCGTTCCCGGTCGGCTTCGCCAGTCAATGCTGGTCAAATAACGTATATTACAAGTTTTGGTGGCGAAGAGGAGGCTCAAGGTAGTTCTTCCCAGGTGACCTCGTCAAGTACGAAAAAAGTGAACTACTCACACTTGAGACGTAAAAGATCTGAAAGTCCAGCCTTTAACGAGAGAACTGCATGCAGAAGAATTTCAAAGTCTAGATCAAGAACTCGATCACGATCCCATAGCAGATCAAAACCGTATAGAACTCGTGATAGAAGGCGAAGTCCATCTCGTACTAGGTATTCTCATAAACTATGCAGTGATGAATTTGTAAAAAAATGAATTAAGGTTAATTAACAATTTTCATCCATGTTATTTTAACAGATCTAGAAGAACACGTTCCAGGCCTAGAAAGCCTATTGGATCCAGAACGAGGAGTCGCTCAAGACGCACAAGATCGCGCACTAGGTCACGTTCTCGTTGCAGAAGTATTAGTAGATCGAGATCGCGATCCATATCCCGTTCAAGATCCAGATCGCATTCGCGTCAAAGAAGGTCACGTTCGTCCTCAACAAGCAGTTTTTCGCGAACACACTCAAGGTCACGATCCAGATCACTTAATCATAGTCACTCACGGGATAACTATCGGAGAAGACGTTATACAGTGTCAAAGTCAAGATCCAGATCAAGATCAAAATCTCAATCGAGATCTAGATCAAGGAGTCGTTCCAGCTGCAAGAGATCCAGAAGCACTGAGAACAAGGCACCGACTTTGCCAAGGTCAGAAAATTCTTAATGACATGAAATTGATTAATTCTATGGTTAACAGTCAAATAATACAAAGGTAAAAATTTCTTTAGGTATTACGGTCGGCGTGGTAAATCTTCTAGTCTAGAACTGGAGTTGTCGGATAATGAAGAGAAAAGTGTTCCACCGGCACCAAAGCCTCCTATAATAAGCACAAGCGCGTAAGGGATAACAGATTAAAAATGATAACGTCGATTACTAAAAATTTATAAAAATTGATTTTACTACTTTGTTTCAGGAACAAGCCAAAAGCAGGGTTAAGTACAAATTCTGGTGGCGGACACAAAGTCAGTAAGAACCGTAACGCTTCCTTAGTCACTTAACGCACAGAGTAAAAAGACAGAGAAAGAAACAAATCATTCCACATTAACTGCCGTCCTGACGAGGAGCTTCGACGTACTTTTTCACATCTTTGCGTTCCGCTCTAAACGTGCGAATCGAGAATGCACTGATTTCACGTTCGCGGAATTGCTATCTGCTTCATTTCCTTGCGTACCCACCATGGACATAGATAAGAATACATGGACGGGCATGAGATAAAATTGTAGAAAACGGGGTTTTCCAAATTGCCGTAAGAGGCGACAATCGTCCACCATCTTTTGTGAACAGGCAGTGTAATAATAATGGCATATAGTTTCCGGACAACGTCGTGTGATCGCATCAGACGGAAGTACCTTGGCCTTTCATAATGGATGGCGGACATTGATTCCCCCCTGACGTCGTTTTTGGCAAGCTGAAGGGTCCTATACTCCGTCCCTATATTCCTATGTTCATGGTATGCACGAATCGCCATAGTTAAACGTCTTTAGAATGTCCATTATTACAACCGCCATTATAGTGTTCACATTCTTTTGCTGTAGCTACGAAATATTGACAGTCGCGTACTAAAAATTTAATCTTTCTATTGAGAGTCCATAGAGCGTTTAAAACTTCTTGACTGTCCTTCAGTGCTTGCACTTTTAAATGATATACGTAGATTACCTACATTTATTATTTTTATCGCACTCCCAACTGTAGAAGATTGCACATTTTCTAAAGATCATTTAGAAACGTCACAGTCAGCCTGTATTTTCTCTAAACTACGCCGTTATTTCAATGTCATTGATCTACGAGTAACGGTTCCTTAAGAGTTTTGTATTTCAGTCCTCGAAAATTACACCTCAGGAGCGGCTTAAGAAGAAGATGCAAGCATTACTCAATAGGCAATGTAAGTCATAGTCAGCAGCATGCAAAATAATAAAAGAGAAAGATACATAATTACAAAAATATATTCAGACAAGGCCGACAAAAAAGCAGAGCAATTACGAATCGAAAAGATGGAACAGCAGAGACAGGATCGTGAAGATGAGATTCGTGAGATGTCACTGAAACTGCGCCGGAAGTATGTTCTGCCATTTTGGTATTAATTTTTAACAATCTTTATAAAATTCATTTAAAAAATTATTTACAGACAGAGGGAAAGAAGACACCGATACGAGGGTCACAGTTCGGATTCACGTTCCTCGACGTCTCGTTCACCAAGTCCTGGTCGAAGTCCTCGGCATCAGATAATACGTAGGGAACGTAGGGATAGGGATACGAGGGATGCAGAAATAGAGAACGATAGGGATCGGGATAGAGATCGAGACAGACGTGACGAGCGAGATAAAAATCGTCAGGATTCTCGTAGGAGGTACCGGGATTCTCCACCTCGTTCATTGAGTCCAAGAAGCAGTCGGTAAGGCAGAAAACTTGTTTTTTTATTCCGTTATTCAAACAAAAATTACGACCTCTGCTTACCAAGATATCCTAATGATTTTCTATTTCAGGGGACTGGTCGACTACTGACACACGAGAATGTGCGACCTTCCATCCAATGGAATCTATTAATTAGGCCCTTCCTATACATGACTCTTCCTTCAATCGTTGTTAGCTTTTACGGATTGCAAAAGCGTTTATTATACAATTGCGGAAGTCCTGATTCTGGAAGCGGGATTCGTTCTACGTTATAAAATTATGGAAAGTTTTGTTCAATAAACAAGAATCGTATTTACAAATGGATTTATTCCTTTGCTATTCTTAAGATATTTTACGTGTTATCGAAGTCTTCATTTCTGTAATAACAACGCTGTTGAGAACTTGGGCCAATCTATTCCTACACTTTGAATCATACAGTAACAAAATAATTCATCAAATTTTATCAGCAACTACATAACGAAGTTGGTGCTTTTATCTAAAGTATATTAATACAGTGCTAATGAAGAGGTATCCGTTTGCTGAATTTCATGATTGATGGGTGCAGACTAACCAAAGATTAAAATGGGATTTTACAACAGTGTAGAGATCGTTTCAGGAATTGATGGTCGTGCCATTACAGTGGTCGAATGCAGAAGTTGCATCACGATCTCTCATTATCTTACAGTAACGAGCAATAAAAAACTATGTTCAATATTTGCCTGAAGAGAGATAGGACTGCTGCAGACATGGCTCCTATAACATTTGGAATATTAACCAGTGAGTAAAGATTGACAATTCAAACTAATGATAGTTAATAATTTTTCCTTGAATCGTTCTTTTTGCAAAATTAAACTCGTCGACTTTCTATAGGATAATAATACAAAAATAGTAGCCTAACTTATTTTAAGGTTAAGTGTAAGATTGCCGATCACCGTACAGAATACCATACCATACAATAACTAATTTTTACGAAGTCTTTTGAATTCCACGCAATTGATATTTAACAATTTTTATATGCAATTCTTTAATTCTAGTTAGCGATTCCTGTGCTGCTGGTTCTGGCGATAATAAAAGTGGACCCGAATTGGAAAAGCTCGTGACCGATGTACAAACGGAAACGGGAAAGATCCTCAAAGGTCAAATCGCGTGTATTAATGTTGTACCTGATGAAGAATTTCAAATAATAGTAAACATTTTTTAATAATTAAAATCTTAATATTTCCCTTCGACGCAGTGTTATGTCATAGTAATCTTTCTGTCAAAGGAAACATTGGCCAGGTGGTCCGACGTCATCAAAGTCAACGTCATTCTGACAACTGGAGGAACTGGTTTTGCACCAAGAGACGTTACACCGGAAGCTACGAAGAGTGTGATCCAGAAAGAAGCGCCTGCGATTTCTCTGGCTATGTTTATGGCGAGTTCTAAAATAACTCCAATGGCTATGCTCTCAAGGTACTAAAAAGTCAATATTAGAATCTATTCATTTTAAGATTCTGCAAATGGCAATTGTCACAATGCCTAATTAATTATTACAATAATTCAGAGCTGTCTGTGGAATACGTGGTAAAACATTGATAATCAATTTACCTGGTTCACCCAAAGCAGTGAAAGAATGCCTGGAAGCCATTGCTAAAGTAATTCCGCATGCGGTAGATTTGATTTTGGAGAATAAGGCAAAAGTTACAAAAACACATGAAAAAGTTCAGGGTACTTGTACACATCATTCCTCCAGTGCAATACCTGATGTATCACAGGTAAACTATATAACATCCATAGTTGTAAATGTAGAAGAGAGAAATAAATATTTACCTTCTCGCAGATTCGATTATCCGACATAGCCGGTCGGCTAAGAGAATCTCCATATCCGATGCTCTCGATGGACGTGGCTGATGAGATCATTAATAAAATTGCAAAAATTGGAGAAGATGAGATCATTAACGTATGGGATGCTTATGGACGAGTCTTGACCACTGATACTTATTCCTATTGCAACCTACCCCCATTTAGAGCTTCAATCAAGGATGGCTATGCCGTTATTGCCAGTGATGGAAAAGGTCGTAGACGTGTATTAAGTGGTGTGCAAGCTGGACAAACCGTAAGGAATAAATTTAAAACATAACATTTCCTTCTATTAATTAGACGAATAAAATAATTTTATTCATTTCAGCCAACTACCCAGCTCGTACCTGGCGCATGCATCAGGGTCAATACAGGAGCTCCTGTTCCAGAAGGTATTATATGTAACAAGTTAATTTTGTGTCCAGCTGTAATATTAAAAAATTCAGAAATTTTGAGAAATTCTTGAATTACATTTACAGGCACTACTGCAGTGGTCCAGGTCGAGGATACTATATTAATAGAGAGGAGAGAAGATGGCGAGGAAGAAAAGGAAATAGAAATACTTGTTGAGCCTCAATATGGTCAAGATATCAGGTAACTATTCTTAATTAAGAGTCGTCAAAACAGCTATCTATTAATGATACATCTTTTAAAGACCTATAGGTAGCGACATTAGGAAGGGCAGTTTGATTCTGAAGGCTTATACCAGGATCGGTGCCGTGGAAATGGGGATCCTGGCCGCATGTGGCTGTACAAAAGTCCGGGTGACGAAACTTCCGTCAGTTGGCGTTTTATCCACCGGAAATGAATTGCAACAAGCTGGTGAGCCAGCAAAACCCGGTCACGTGTATGACAGCAATAAAATCACTTTGATGATGCTATTGAAAGAGAATGGTTACGATCCTAAGGATATTGGTATAGCCACTGACGAGTAAGCAATATATATATGTGTGTGTATATCTAAAACTGTTACAGCAGCCCATAAAATAAATTTAATTTGCAGCGAAGGAGTCATGATAAATGCCATAAAAGAAGCTTTCGAGAATGTTGATGTCCTAGTGACCTCAGGTTCAGTTTCTATGGGGGACAGAGATATGCTTAAACCAATTTTGGAGCAGATATTCAAAGCTAAGATACACTTTGGTAATATTAGTTATTATGAATATAAAATGGCAAGTGTATCAAATTATTGTGTAACAATATATTTCGTTAAATAGGGCGAGTCAATATGAAACCTGGAAAACCAACGACGTTCGCTACTTGTGAATATCGTGGAAAAACAAAATACATTTTGTGTCTTCCTGGAAATCCTGTTTCTGCGACTGTCACTGCATATTTATTTGCTCTGCCACTGTTGGGTCGTTTGTCTGGTAATTACACGAAACCAGTTGTTGTTACTGCAAAAGTACGTAATTGCATAATCCATTTTATAGGCAGTACCACATGTATTATCATATGTGTATCTTTACAGCTTACGTCGTCTTATAATTTGGATCCGAGACCAGAATATGCTAGGGCAATATTGGAATGGAGCGCCAATGATCCAATTCCTGTAGCTTACAGTACAGGAAATCAAATAAGCAGTAAATTATTGAGTTGCAAAAGTGCAAACGCATTGTTAATCCTACCTGGACGAACAGCCGAACGTCCTGAATTAAAAGAGGGAGATTTAATTCAGGCAATGTTACTGGGATTCAATCAGAATATCCGGTAGAACTTTTTTTTTTTATTACTGGAAACAATATTTTTCAAATATTTAACCGACTGTAATGTATTTTTTCAACAAAACTTTATTATTTTAATTAATATAGTTCGATACTAACCCTTGGAATTCAGAAATCCTGGCAAAGAGTATTTAGAAGTACTGGAAGTTGCCCAAAATTGCGTGCGCGCGAATTAGTTGCGCAGTACTTGGCGAGTGGCGGGAGCGCTCAAGGCAGTGCCCGGAATAGGAGCGCTCAATCTTCCTCGAGCTGTTCTCTTGGAAGCACCCCTCTTATCCATTTTCAATCTTTATCTTGTTCCATATTTATTTCTTTTTTACTTCCTTATTTCTTAACGAATGGACGTGTATCTGCATTACTAACGTACCTACATTTCAATAATAGTTTTCTTTAATATGTCCGTGATCGCAGCGTGGCTTGATTAAAGAAACAATAAATAAAAATCGTTCGCGAGCTCAGTATTTCATGGCTGCGAGAGCCCACGTGCCCGCAAAGGGCGTAGTGCATTTTCGGTGCAATTTCATTTCGGTGTGCTGTTCAGGCAGCATGGCGAGGAGTTGGAAAACATATTTCTGTTGTTATTCCAATCGAAGGTTTGCTTAGGATATACGTTTGACCATTCACAAACGTGGAACTGGTTCGAGGCTCCTCCAACTAGATAGCACGTCGACACCAGAATACACACGCTTTAGAGTGTCACCCGGTATAATCCATGGGTCTTACGGAGCTCAGGAATATGACGCGTAGTATTACTATATATACTCGACCAATCCAAAACTTGAGACTGGTTCGAGAACCCTTCGCGTAGCCGGCGCGTCGACGCCGAAATCAAATTTGGACCATGAAAATCGTAACAGGTGTTTAAGCATGTTCCTAAAATCGCACTCTTCCTGAGTTCCCTAAGTATAAATTCCTAGGATAGCCGAGCGATGCCACTGCTGCAGACATTTCGAATAAATTTCCAGCGACTGTTTTACCAGCTGAGAACTATCGTCGTGCACTCTGTGCCGCGTTCCGGAACGCATGACAGAGGGCCTGGGAGGGAGAACCGCCAGCGAGAAAATGGCCGATGGGGTTACGGGAAAAGGGCAGGGACGTCGAGTGGTACGAGTTTCGCAACTGAAAATGCGATTTTCGCGGTAACCCGTGAGCATCGACGGTCAATTAACACGGGGGGAGTCGACGGTGCGTTCGGTTCAACGTGCAGGCTTATTAAAAGTACGCGAGGTTCATCCGGTGGTAAATAATCGTCGTTCAAAAGAGCGTTCGCGGTTCGAGTGGCAACAAAAGGGCTTGCCAGAGGTAAACACAATCTTACCTTTTCGTCAAGTCTCGCGAACCTATTGCTTTTTTTATTAAACAAGGACTAACAGTGACAAAGCATTCTTCAAACGTGCCGTAAGTCTTTTCATTCCATTCACCGAATTTTCCTGGTCTTACCTATCCCTGGACTCTCGTAAGCTAAGAGTATTCATCGATCAGGCTGCTTCAACGTCAGCCACTTGTGGCCATCTACGGACACTTTTGGAAGGGTGTCCTATTTTTTTTTTCTTGAAGCCACGCTCCAGTCTGTCTCTGGCTATCAATTAAAATTTGTTTTTTCCATTTTTTCTCATCACTCATCGATCCCGTGCAATATACGCGAAATGAGTGTGAAAAATCTTTAGCTGCTATGACAGTAAGAACGAAGCTAATGTTGTTTAAAGGGACCCCTCGTATCTTGGATCTTACGTGAGATGGCGCTTCAGCTCTGAATTTTCGTGCTTTTATTTTCTCTCTTGTTCTACGATAAAGTTATATTCAAAACGTTGATCACCTTTCGTTTCTTCTGCGAGTGACAAGTGTCTACCCATGCCACTCTTAATTATGATTGATCTTGAAACTGGTAATAATGACCATAATGATTTCCATTACGATCTCATCATGGCTACCGTGAACTCGTGTGATCCTTCTCTCTGGTCTTGTAATCCATTGATCTTTGCGTTATTAATTAATTCGAATTATAAATTAATATTGCGAGTGCTTTTGAATTTTCATTTTGTGTGATTAATGCACTAGTCAATTACGTACGATACTTGATGCCTTATCCCACATCCTGATTTACGATTGTTTCGAACGAACGTACGCTTTTATCTGTATATTTTTTTTACAATGATCAATAATGCTCAATTGAATTCTATTTTAATTTATCTTTATCGATAATCTAGAGTGTGTATGGTAGATATAATCTTATTAATAGATATATTACACTTTGTAATAGTTTGACGTGGTAAATTAAATCAACAAGTCTTGTTACTCATCTTCCAGATACATCCTGCGTTTACCAAGATACTTTGAAGGTAACGAAACTCAATATGGCGGTCAGATAATTGTGAAGACATAGTTGAGATCTTATTGAACTTCACGTGTCCTAAAATCGGGCCAAAGATGTGAAGAGAGGCGGGTCGTAATGAAGCCGCAGAAGAAGGCTGTCGTTGGCCGAAAGGCAACAGGGACGACAACCTTGGCGAAGAAGCGTCGGGTGTCTCCGGATAAATTGGTGGCGGCCGATCCGAAGAGTGAAAAAAAAGTGAAAAAATTAGAAAAGCCCGAGGAGACAAGGCGGAAGTTGGAGAACGAGATGAAGAGGCAGGAGAAGCCGGAGGATAAGAAGAAGCAGCAGCAACAGGAGGAGAGACGGAGGATGGATAATAAATCGGAAGAAAATAAAAAGAGAATGGAGGAGAGGAGGAAGGAGGAGAAGATGGAGAAATTGGAGGAAAAGAGAAAGCAAAATAGGGACAACGAGAAGAGGTTGGATAAGCTTGAAGAGAAAAGGAACGAGAGATCCGAGGAAAGGGGGGACGAGAGAGAAGTAGAGACGCACGATAATGCGGAGAAGAAGAAGATGGCAAGACACGAGGAGAGGACCAAAGTCGATAACTTAGAAAATGGCGTCAAGTACCAGCCCTCTGTGGACGACAAGGAGTCCGAGGAAGATAAGGTGGATTCTGTGAATTTGGCATCGAAGAAGAAGAACAAGGAAGAGAAGAGGAAGGACGTGAAAGCAGGAAAGCCCGAATCAAAAGAAAATTTTAAAAGTACGACAAAGGATAACAAGAAGTTGGAGCGAAAGAAGACACCGGAAAAGGAAATTAGCAGGAAGTCTTGGCCAGCGGGCGTAAAGAAGGATACAAAAGCGAAGCAGACGCAGAAGAAGGCTGTGCCGAAGAAGACGGTACTGGTAAAGAAGATGGCGTCTCATTCGCCAGTGGTCGGTAAGAAGTTGCTGGAGAAGAATGTTAAACTAGTCAAGGCGTCGAGGAGCGCACCGGTGGCTGAGAGTGAAGAAGAGGAGGAAACGAAGAAAAGGAAAAAAAAGAACAGCCTCGCATTGGTAAAAGGAAAACTTCCCCAGGACAAAGGACCAAAACTGGCGAAACAGATGAAAGCGAAGATCGGTCAGAAGCAGGTGAGGATGAGTGCGACTTTGAAGAAGGAGGGCAAGCTCAAGAGAATCACGGAGAAGATTGTCATGAAGAAGAGAGTGGAAGCAAAGGAATCCGAGAAGATAACGAGCGAGGTCAAGAAAGCATCGAGCAAGGACGAGTCGGTTAATCAGATAGAGGCGAATAACATAAAAAGGGAAATCGAGGAAAGTAAGGATGAAAAATGTCAAGGAAAATTGCAGGATTCGAAAAAGAGCACGAAGATCGCCATCAGAGCCAAGGTCACGAAGAAACCAGTGAAAAAAATAACAAAACCCGTCAAAGCGCAATCTGAAGAGAGTGACCGCAAGTCGACCTCGTCGGACGAGGTGACCTTGGACGAACTCCTGAAGCAATCCAAGGTCGCTGAAGAAGCTTCGAAGGGTGTGACAGGCTCAAGGCAGGAGCACGGTGAGAATCTGGTGAAGACAGATTTGAAAGTGGAAGCTGCTAACGCGGAAGCTAGTAACAGTTCCTCCAGTGGTTCTTCGAACTCGGACGATGAAGATGAGACCCAGAGTCCAAAGAAGACCAAACGAAGAATGGCGAAGAAGAAAGAAAGAAAAAGCTCACCCTCGGACGAACGAGCTAGGAGGATGAGATTGTTTGGTTTTTGGAGTGGTCCAAAGCGTCACAGGGTGGCATCCCTTAACGCCCTGGCTAAGGTCCACTGTTTGTATGAGAACGAAGCCGGCGGTGTGTACCTGGGTGGTTTCTGCAAGCCTAAGCCGGAGAAGGAGAAGCAGAAGAAGGCCAAGGAGGAGAAGGAAGAGTCAAAAGACAAGGACAAAGAGAAGGACAACAATCTGAAGAAGAACGAAAGCACAGAGGAAAATGCTCCAAAGAGAAAATTGAGGAACGTACCGGGGCTGCGTGGAAAACACTGGGACATGATAGAAACTTCATCGTCCTCGTCGTCCTCGTCCGATGAGGATTACGAGCAAGAAAAGAGCCTGGAGGCAAATAAGAAGAAGGTCGTAAAGAGGCGAAAAAAGAACGAGGAAGTGATGGACTTGAAGGATATGGTCGTCTGCAAGAGAATGGCTAGTTTGAACGCATCGGCCATTTTGGCTGCGTCTTATTCCGACGAGAAAAATCGACAGGGCTCGTCATCATCGTCATCGTCATCCAATGACTCCACCAGTGAGTCCGAGGTTGAGGTCATCAAAAGGCGCAAGCAGAGCGATTCAGAGGTCGACAAGCGAAAGTCACGTCAAGGATCAGATTCGGAGGAGGTGATAAAACCGTCAAAGAAGGTTGTCATCGTCAATCAAGATACCGATGTCACCATTACTGGTAAGTTTCACACTCTGGTTATTCACCATAATTGATCCACAATCGAACGGTCATTGTCAAACATCAATACTTTCAATTCTAACTGATTCCAGGGGTATATGTGAATCAAACTCGTTCAACCCATCACGAAGGATTCTGCAGTATCGCCGGGATGCAGTATAGAATCAGTTCCACAAGTCATACGCAGACTGCAGCTACTGCAGTAGCGACTGAACTCCACGACCAGGTAACCAACCAAGTAAAATAAAGTCACCAACTAAAAGTTGAACGAACAGAAGCAAGTATTTAAATAAGAAAATCATTTTTGTTTCAGCCAAAACTCGAGCAACCCTGCAAGTCTTACACACCCCTGGGAGCACTGTCATCTATGCAGCCACCGGGAAGTCAAGGAAATCATCCTCCAATGTCACCGCGACGTCACTCGGCCTTTTCCGCACCCCATCAACACGGTGAGTCGTCATTACTATCTTTTTTTAGTCTACTCATATATGCATAAAAAAGTTTAAGTTCTACAAATTCAAAGTGTACCCAGCTTACCCAACCGTATCCAGCACCAGCATACGTTAGGAATTCATACGTTGCCCAGGCATTAGTTTTACACCTTTTCCCACTACGACCGTCAATAGGACATGGTTCACGAGGAACAAAACATGCCAATTGATAACTGGTTTACCGATCACGCCATCCATCGTCCAATACGATAAGTGCAATTACGAAAACGAAAAGCAGACCAATAAAAATTCATATCTGCCAATTGCTACTAGAAAATTCATGGCATACAGGATATACCGGCGTGGTAGGATATACACGTAAACACATAATTACGTCGATACACAACCCATCAAATATATTTATCCGTTAAGTATTAAAGATTACATCGGAGTTCCTTAAATTTTTACGTTATTCAGCGACACCTGCCCGTATGTAGTATCCAATATCCAATATGCAGACGCTAGATCTCCCTATTAATTTAGCGCCCGAAAATTTGTTTGCCCCTTTCAGCATACGTCCCTGCGCCATCTGCGCGCGCACCCCCTTTCATCCTTTTCTCCTCTACCAGCCTGAGAGAACGTACACAAGGCAACGAGGGACCTGCATGCACGTGCGAATGTACATACGCGTGCACTCTCGGGCCAATCTACTAGCACAGTACTATTTACTACTGTCCTATCCTATACACAGACACGGCTGTCTATATACTCCCCTTCTTATGTAAACCGTGCCGCCTCTAACTACGCAGTGAGTGTTCCGGGCAGATCGCGCGCACACTGAGAACGGCCAAGTGAGGGAGCAAGCGAGGAAGAGAGAGAGAGAGAGAGAGAGAGAGAAAGCTCTAGCATGTTGAGCAGTGCTCAAGCACGCAGAGGGACAACGCACACCTGACAGTTCCTCAGTCCCTCACGAGTGGTCGAGAAAGACGAACGTGCCGCTATAGATACAAAATGCTGACTACGCGTCTGCTTAATTCCTTTTTCCTGCAGTTCCTAACAATCTTCAATCTGTTACCCTACTGGATCTAGTTACTCCCTACGTATGTATATACAGTGCGCGAGCTGTCAAGGTTAAGAAAAAGCGGTGAGACTAAGAAAATTTGTTTGCCGGCGAAAAGTGACGTGTGATACAACATAACCTACAAGGATAACGTGTAATTCTCTCTATTTGGTTATATATATTTTTGTACCTTGTGAGTCAGTCTGTGCATACGTGGGTACCTTTAACCTTCCGTAATACGAACGTTGATAATCCACTGTCAAGCACGACGACGATGACCATTGACGTCACAGTATCTTCTTGCGTGACGCGGAACGTGTTGGCATGATGCGCGCGCGATATTTTCACAGCGTCGTGTTAGTAGCCCGTGAGAATCGCCGCATCGTTCCTCGAATGCGGATTACAGTACTCCTGGTGTTATGACTACAGATAGCGTCGT
This sequence comes from Cephus cinctus, assembly GCF_000341935.2. Lineage (NCBI taxonomy): Eukaryota > Metazoa > Arthropoda > Insecta > Hymenoptera > Cephidae > Cephus > Cephus cinctus. The sequence continues at coordinate 1,988,120 of NW_014332892.1, forward strand.
TGCCTTGAGCATCCGGAAGCCTCAGATCGCATGTTTAACGCGGGTTACGAGACTTGGTTGTCGCATTTCGACAGCGTCTTGTCTACCGTCAAGACCTCGAATCACGGAGTCCTGAGATTTCGGCTGCTGCTCCGTCGACTCGCGGCACTTCGGGAATACTCGAGAGGCTCTCAGGAGTTCACGTCGCGGATGGATGGACTATTTCGTTCTTAAGTGATCGTTCGGTGGTGTCACTTCACTCGACAGTGAATCTACGAGACGAGTGCCAGTACTGTTCGTTGACCACGTGAAACGTCTCGCGCCTAAATTCAAACCTGCTAACCGTTTTCTTTCAATGCGATCTGTTGTGTACTGCGAAGTGTTGAATTAATGTTTCGTTTTTTTTTTTTTAAAAAGTGATTGTCGAAAACTTTCGTTTGCGTCTATTAGACCTTGTTAATCGTATCGGAGATTCGTGCCGGCTTGGATTACAGTTACGACTGTACGAATCACACATGGCCAAGTCCATACAGTGTAAAGCACTCGAGGAAACGTAACGTGACGCGATACGGATAAAGTACCAGGACGATACGCAATAGAGTGGAACGAGCGAGTGAGGGCTCTTTCATTTTCTCGTTAATACTCGAACGGCAATATATCGATCGATTATCGTGGCTCGGATCGATATCTAAGAGCGTTTCACGCGGTGTCCCCGTTATTTCGATCGCAGGAAAAAACGGGTAAATATTGACTGTATTATTTCTTAATTCGCGATTACACGCTTCGATTCCGCGTGGTATTGATTCACGAGTGTTTAAAGGATGAAACGCGGCAAGAATTCATAGCGATCCCGAAGACGACATCTTCATCGAGAAAATCATATCGGAGAGTCGAAATTTCGTCGTGCATCACGACGTCGGTTCTTCGTGGTTGCGCCGCGTGAATATACGCGGGCATTTACAAACGTGTATACGCCTGCCCTTGATATACGTATATTATCAGTGTCTTCTATTAACGTGCGTGAGTGACGGTCACGCATGTGCAGTGTAACGTATAGAAAGGATCGTCAGTCCCCTACTTGGTCCAAAGGAGTGTATAGCATATCAGGGATCCATTGGAGGTTAGGATTAAGTAATATAGGGCGGAGAGTGAACGTGTGTGATCTTGATAATAATAAAGGGACGTAACAAGAAGAGTAAATAGTTGTAGAATACCGCGAGTGATATGGTGCGTACGTATATATAATATATATTTTTTAAATAAATTTTCCTAAAAGGTTACCGTGTGGTGGCGGTGTTGCGTCGTGACGCTCCCGCGAGACATTGCGAGATATTTTGAAGAGAATTTTAAAGAAAAGAAGAAAGACCACAGTGCCGATACATACCTATAGAAATAATATTTCATGGGATTGCGTATGCTATCTCTTATTATACATTTTCGTATATACGATATATGTATCATATATTTTTGGATTTCCTGTTGAAATACGAACGCGACATGATTTTGGCGGGTGAGTACATTTTGAGATGCATCGCTATACTATTTTATCTTGACACTTTGAATTTTAGTGGATATTTATATTTTTCTTAAAAAAAAAAAAAAAAAGAAAATTCGAACGAATTTTATTCCAAAAGTTTTTCTCTCTCGCACTGTCTCTCTCTCTCCCCGTCTGCCCGTATACATACATATTTATCATCTGTTCCACTTTTTTGAGTGTGGTAACCGAACACCTAGTCACTCCCAACAGAAATTCATTCGTGGTACGTTTTATCAGTAGAGCCTATCGAGGTCGATGAGTGATCATGAAAAATGTCCAGTGTCTTTTCGAGCCTCCATACTTCCTGAGAAAGCTTCCTAGCAGAAGCGTCGTTTCTATAGTAGATCACCGATCGATAATCCTCCATTCTACACGAAGAGCTAACAGCCAAAGCCAATATAAATACCGAGCTAGCGTTCTATAGCTATATATATATATTATGTCTATGCATATCCAGACACTGCCCAAACCGATCCCTTCGCGTCATCTGCGACAGGGTAGTTCCAGAGTGCACCATAATTGTCATCGCCAGCGAAACTTTTCACCTGGTCGCGAGGTTGACACGTGCAACAACGGTCCCCTGGTATTATTATCGATCGACACGACCGTTTTACCTTTCATGGAACATATCCTTCGAATGCACGTTCAACCGTGCCAGGGGAAGCTTCTCTCGTTATTTTCTAGAAGCCTCTATATACGTGGTCACGGCGGGCTGCTTAAGAGATCGGTGGGTTAAGTCGGCCATCTTGTATATACGAATCGAAGTGCACTGTGGGAATCAAGAGGGCAATTTACAAACGTTTTTGCAGCGAACGCTCGCTGTCTCTCTCCTTCTTTCTCTAGTACAGATATCGTAAGCAAGAGAGAGAGCAGTATGATTATACCGTGAGATCCATTGAGATGAATTTACGTATTAAAAAAAAAAAGTTAAAAACTTAAAAAACGGTCGTAAGACTTCAGTTGTGTGTTTGAATAATTTAAAAAAGTAGGCTAGTATTGTTTGCTGGATTGACGGTTGGTAATCCTTTGCGCTATGTTTTCTTCTGGCACGTCAATGGTACGTACTACGCGAGTCATACGTCTTGTGTATGTACCGGTGTGCGTTGGGTATATTTAACGAGAACGAATAAATTTGAGCCAGCTAATGTAAATGTAACGCGATGGAAATTGTGCGGAAAAGTTTGCGAATTGCCAAGGGGGAATTACGAGGCATATGACGCGCAAATTCACGCGTTGACACGTAGAGCTGCGGGCTTGTTTTTAATGCGACGATCATGGGGGATGGCGGACGTGCGCGTATTCACGACTTCGAAAAGCGGTTGACAACCGCTGAGCTTCTATTGCGTCTCACAATGGCGCTGCCGGAGTCTTTTAAAAACGGCGCTTCCTATATCGTGCCACAGTGCTTCCCAAGCTTCGAGGATTTTTGCGTGGTAGACGTGTCTGGCGAATTTTTCAAATTGTTTTTTTTTTCCCCTTCTTTATATCGACGGACGGCATTGTACGACAGATACGTGCTGTGTTGATATAAAGATCCTTTGTATTTTTTTTTAAACTCAAATTTTCACTCGTTCACGTTGCATATTGCCTCTCACTACTTTCGTTATCTATCCATTTATCATATCTAAGATTAATCCACGTTAAATATAACAACGGTGGGTTGAAATTTTTTTTCAATGAAAATTATATTAATTTCATTTAATACAAATTCAAAGCATTGATCTTTGTATTTTTTTTTTAATCAGCACAACTTTCAAACACCCTACAAATCAATGACTGTGTCGTCTCAATTTCTCTAGTGTTTTTTCAGTCTTATCAGAACATAACGTCCAATAGCTCCTGATAACGAATATTATACAGCAAACATTTAACAGTTATATAACAGCCATAGGCAACGATCACCTTCCGTGTTGTTAAAAGTCTGTCGAGAATCTTTGCTTTTGTTTGGCGCGTGCAAACGCATGAATAATTAAACATATAATAAAAGTATATCAAATATATAAATGTTTGCCCACACGAATAATTGCATCAAATGACAAAACAGTAATCCCCCCCCGAAAAGGATGGACACTCAAAGGGCTTCGTGACTCGAAAGGAAAAAAAAATGGCGTACTTCCTCGATTGGGCTTTAAACACGTCGTAGATATCCGACACGAACGAATGCGCCTACGTATATCTTCCCTTCGCTTCCTCCTGTCCCACGTTCTCATATAGAATCGCAGTTTATATAGCACTGGGTGCATCGGCGCACGGAAAGCATGCACGCGGTGCATTCTAGAAGAGATATATCCAGTGTCCCCTGGTCTTCCTGGAACGAATAAAACAGACAGGAGCGAGAGGGTTGATTTTCGGTATCTAAAACATGATTATTATTAAGTACCATAAGAGACAAAATTTCCCATGGGACTCGATTAGTTGTCCAGATGTGTATATACATACAATATACCGATGCACTATGATATTCTTATGGGACAACTCACACGCAGAGTATACCTATATATCTCTCTGACTGTTTCATCGGGGTAGCCGGTATCAAGGATACACAAGCACGTGGGTGGCTCTATCTATATTGCATAGCGAACTCTAATATACACCCACGTGTTTATATACCCCATTATGTACAGAGCGTAATACATACTTAACGCAGGAACATACGCTCGGTAACGTCCGGCCTCGTGTACTCTAACCTTTAAAGTCACGCGGTCTTCCTAACCTCATCGGGGTATATGTCGGCCTTTGAAAACTCGCCCACGTTTTTCGGCTGCGCGTGGGAAGTCTATAGAGCAATCGGTAAACCGCCTCCTCGTCACCGTCGTCATTCCCAGAACAAGAATTTATCTGACGTACGAGCCTATGGGGGATATTCACGTGTTTACCGTAACCACGTACCACGTGACACTGGAGCGTAAGAAGACTGAATATTTTAATTAATTTTTTTTAATTAAGCAAAATCATTTGGCTTTCATGAAAATTTTAAAGGATGACTCAGGTAGTGTACATAAGTATTGGCCCCATATGAATAGATGGATATCGGATATAGCCTGTAGGTAAGGGATATATGGGGCCCG
>NW_014332892.1:1992933-2014708 GCF_000341935.2 Cephus cinctus
GGGGGGGGGGGGGGGGAAGAAGGATGCAAAATTATTTTCTCAGGACATTATGGAGACTTTGGGATGTTTCGTGGGAAAGGTAGATAAGGTCCCCGTTGGTTCGTGCCTATTCCCTATGGTGACCCAGGATGTCTTACGGTGGTTGTTTCGTCCCCTCAGTCCTTTCCTCTTCCTTTTTTTCTCTTTTCGTTCCTTTTTGTCCCGCTCGGTCTCCTTTTTTTTTTTATACAATACATATGTATATACCTTCACCTCGAAATTAGACGTTCCCGATGCACACGCGGTCTTTCCTTCCTTCCTGCGAGTCGCGCTAAGGGAACCAGAGAAAGAAATGGAGCAGATGTCTACCGCGATTGTGGAGACCGGGAACACGGGTGCCGTTTGCCACCAGACCCTCTTCCCCCCCCCGCTCCTCCGTCCCCGCTCCCTCCTACCCTTCTGTCCTATTTAGGCATATCTCGAAGGTATAGCAAGGTCCTCGTGGTATATTTTTAGTTCTCCGTCGGTAAAGAAGGAAGCTCCTAGTATTTTCTGTCGGCGTTAATCCTCCTGTCTACGGGAGGGCGGGAAGGGTCGGAGGGAGGTAGACAGCTGTCCTACCAGGGACTATCTTAGGGACGCTATTGTCTTTCTATTTCCATTCGGTTAATTTTACCAGCAAGATGCTTGGTTATATGTAAAAGATAGTCTTGCGTAATAAACATATCGCTGTTACCGTCTTGGAATGACCTAATTTTCGTTATTGATCATCGTGCATACTTTTCTTATGACTTATCACCAAGCGACACTGTCATCGTGCCTCGTGGCCGATCGTGAGTCTCTATGGGTAGTTCAGGCCCAAAGGAATGACTGGTCCTTGATCATCTTGATTACCGTATACCTGTCGGGGCTACCCTGTGTCAATCGACAGGGAAGTCTCGAGTAATCGTCCACACGTATAGGTATAAGAATCGTCCTAGGTATAAGAATCTGGATGATGATGGCTCGTGCCGCTGGGCCATTAAGTTGTCCAGGTAACACGTTGCCGTTGGGCGCTAGGATGGTCCTAGGATACATTCGAGAGTCTCCAGAAACGGTTGTGTCGGAACAAAGAGGGATGGCCAAGGGCCGGGAGTGGAGGGTAGGTGAAAGAAAAAAAAAAAAGAAGAAAAAAAAAAGAAACGTTAGTGGCGAAATGGAAGTTACCACGAGTAGCTGTGTAGAACCGAGGGAAGAAGAGGTAGCAGCGCCTGTAATAAAGGATAGTAAACCAAGAAAAGGAAGGAGAGAGGGATCGGTTGTTATTTGGCAGCTGTGTAGCGACGGGGCAGATGCTTCGTGAAAACGTCTTTGGGGCACCGGGCCTTAGCGTCTCTTGGTTTACTCCTAACCCTGGGCTCTATACCACGAGCTTCACAACAGCCACTCGAGAAGGTGGAGGCAGCAATATATCGAGAGCCAATATGGTGGGATGTGCTCGCTCTCGAAGTCGGTACGGGGATTTGTTTTTTTTTTTTTTTTTTTTTTTTTTTTTTTTTTTTTTTTTTTTCGTGGCTTAGTTATTTAGTGTACACAATCGAAGATCAGCACTAGGGTACAGACTACTTGGACCTCATCCATCCGGCAGCTACTTAGAGCTAGGGTTTTCAGGTCCCTGAACGTCCTGGTCTCGTGACCCGTGCTTACTAACCAGATACGAAATTACATTGAGAAGAGACACGCACCCAGTACGCTATATCTGTATATAGATATAGTGTACCGGATCGGTCGTCCTATCCACGCAGTACGGATTATACAGGGACAAGTGTGCCGTGCGGCACTCGTATGGGAAAAATACGTCATGGGAAGTCCTGAGACTCGCCCCGTGAAATCATCCGGTTCCTTTTTCATATGGGGTGAGAAATAAACGTGGGCTGCGACCGAGCGAAGACTCCCCTCGGTGGATGACGTCAGCCTGTACACTCATTCCGTGTATACAGGCTACGCACCAGTCTTCTACAGTCTGCCGACTACTTCCACCTGCGTGGCTCTCTTTTTTTTTTTAGGTCTTTTACTTTTATTCTTCCTCCTTTACCAGAAATTGATCGTCTCTCCTGGAACCTCACCAGGGCCTGTTGTATCAGCAGGATCTTACTTATTACCGGGGGTTGCTCTCGGGAGCCGGGACGGACGGGTATCGGCTCGGTGTGTATCGGTTCTAAAAGAACGCGGAGCTGGCTAGAAAGCCGGAAGTCAGGGAGGAAGCGAGTAGTACGACGAGTCGACTGGTATCTGGTAGAGTCCAGTAGTCCTCACGTTAATCTCAAAGTCTCGATTCTTTCCTGTTTTGCTATTTTTATACGCGTTTCCTCGTGCTCTTCCTGTCTCTCTTGCTTTTTGCTTTTTCTTTTCTCTCTAGTAGAAATTCTTACTCTACTCGATGTATCATACTTGATTCACTTTCATCGTCTTTTTCGGGCATTCCTGCTGATATGCGGGTAAAACTTTTTATAGGAATTTTTTTTTATTACTGTACAGTGACGTCACTGCCGGGCCACCTTAGTCCAATCGTCACTGCTACGGGTATGCAGAGAAGCTCGCACGCAGTACGCGCGCCTAGAACCGGATACCGAGAATGGAGGAAGGCCGGTACTGATAAGGAGGAGTATGAAAATGTACTGTCACTGTTGATAGGTCGTTTTCCAACGCGGCTAATGGGGTCCCAGATAAGCCTCACTTTTACATAGCGAATGCGGTACGATCCTCGGGATCTTGCGTCAGTTTGCATTCGCTTGTGCAAGGGTATTACGCAATTCGGATATATTATGGCGAATTAACCTGATATGAGGATTTAAAAAAAAAGGATTTAAAAAAAAATTCATCTTTGCGCGTGAGCTCCCACGGAGGCCACTCGGAGGATCCACCGATTCTCGTATAGAGGAAGACGTATGCCCATCTGCCGGCACATGTGCACACCTATGCTGTATATAGGGATACTCCACATAGTGGTGGGGTACTCTGGCGCGTAGTGTCGTCTAGTTGGAAATGGAGCGATGGTGGCCTGATAAGCTCCGAACTAACTATTCCACGGTGATCCTAATCCCTGGACCAGCGTGCATACATTCACCGTGGAGATTCCCTTTGGCTAAGCTAAACCCATTTGAAAATTCAGAGCCCCGTGTATACCCTCTGGTACGGGGGGAAGCAGCTAGGGTACCACGTGTGAGGCTCGAAGGCGATAGTTGTAAGTTTGACAGCTGTCACGGGATCACTTTGTAGAAGAACGTTTTGACGTCTCACGTCGAGAGTGACGGAAGGATCCACGTGGTACGTTGGCGAATTGCCAGAACGATCAATCGATGATGACGGCCGAAGATGCCGGAAGAGTTTTTTGACATTTTTTGATACCTCCCGTGAGTGCGAGAGAGACGGACCTATGGTATGTTCGATGCGCGAGAGAAGGACACAGCACTCAAATTCATCGTCAAGTCGAGAAAGAACGTTTCCTTGTCAAATTGTCTTGTACCTGTCGCAGATGGGTATCTTGAAATCGTGCCGATCTCTCGAAGGATCTCCGTTATCTTGGAAAATTCGAGAAGGCACGTGGTCGCCGTAACTTTCACGCCGTGACCTAATCGTAATTTTAACGATATGGAATTTTGAAAAAATTTCGAAAATTCAAAATTTCCTCCATGAGTTGTTTACTTAATTACGATTAAATGCATACCGTCGTTGAAAATCTCAATTTTTCACTCTTATCGTACATCCCTATAGATATGCATATACGTATCATGACTTTAACCTCGTTATCGGCAGATTAAGTAATTTCACACGGCAGAACCACCATTCGTTCTCATTTCGCGCAGATTATGGCTTGACCGAAATCCCACGATATAAATCCAATCTGATAACAACAAAAAATCCTCAGTGAGAAACCACGTGTCGCGCGTTCGGTCCCCGTGCATTTTTTTTTTTTTTCGAAGTATTCCCTATATCCATTCGCATACGGAAGAACGTCTAGTTACTCGCAACGATACACAGGACACACGTGTCATCTATTAATTCAACGTGGCCTCCGAATGTCAGCCTGAGATATTTGCAATTCAATGATCCGTAACAGTTTCAGAGTATCTGCTAAGGTCTATTCGAGTGGACAGGTAAAACCGCTTGAATGAGATAAAGCCAAGGAGTCTTCGTGCGCATCGCCCTCTGTACGTAATATCGCTAGAAAATGTTTTTCCCCTGTAGACTCCAGCGAAGAAAAAAAAAAAGCCGAAGAATTCAAGTACGCCTACATAACGTATTTTCAATGCACGTTCGTACTACATAATATATATATATATACAGTATATAATATTCAAGGCCTCGTCCAGTTTGCCGCGGAATCGGCAACGTGCCGTCGTCTGCTCTGTCGGCCGATGGCGATGGCGACACTCAGTGGCGGCGGCGGCGGCGGCGGTAGCGATGGCGATGGCGACGGTATAGTAGTGGGAAGCGGCAGCAGATTCGTACGTGTCCTGGGGACGGCCCTCGGCACTCCGCGAGTCGGCCGGGCGAAGGCAGTTGAATCGCGAGCTTCGCCGCTGGCGTGTCTCACTCTCTGTCCGTTTCTAACGTACTTACGTACGTAGGACACAGATAGTCTGTGTGTATGTATATATATATATATACTGGCAGCATCGGCCCACTGTTATTGCCACGCAGAAAAGAGAATCTTCACGAGAGCGACACGCGCGAACGACATTACGGTACCGATCGATCGCGGGATACCGGCTGCCGATTGTCGATCGATAATACGAATATTGGAAAGGAAGCAGTCCTGCCAGTTTTTATCTGTATATGTGTGTTTATATATATATATATATATATTGGAGGTGATACTTGGCGCGCAATTTCTACACGATTAGGTGTCATCATGGTTTCTTTCTTTCTTTCTTTTTTCATCGTTAACACCGAGAGTACTCGATGACGTAATTAATGGTTCGTCACGTGGTTAGCGTTACGTTTTACGCGTATACCTATGGTTTCGCGGGAAATCGAGCACGAGCGTTTCGGTCGAATTTTCAATTGTACGTATTACAATGCCGCTGATTTGTACGGGATGCCGTGGATATCTACGATATCCTTGTCTGGCTTATCTGAATTGACTTTTCTATTCGAGGGTACTGTTACCACGGATTGCTAGTGCCGGTACGGGCTGGTGTAACTATGTGCGAGCGTACGTGGCTCGTTTGGTCCATTCGTGTGTGGAGGTGTGGTCGATCGGTTACGGAGGATGAGGTGCCTGGAGTTCACGATTAATTCGAAGGAGGTAAAGAAGGACGAAGGGGATGCTCTCCAGGGTTGTTCCGTGAGATGAGCGTGCGATCTTTCAAGTTGGTGGGGAGAGGGAGGGGGCGGAGGAGGGGAGGGGGGAATCTTTTAGTCGGTGGGGAATTGGAAAGATGTTATTGGGAAAGTGAGGGGGGGTAAGGTGGGAGGGGGGTGAAATTCAGACTCATCGACCACAAAGCATGCGCCACGAGTCCTCGAACGGCGGGTATTTTCGAAGTATCGGTGACTACTCGTGGCGGCAAAAAAAAAAAGAAAATTCGCAAAGCGAGGATACGCGATGAACTTTAATCTATATCACTCTTATCGGCGGACCGATAGAGTCCGCGTTTCGTCGCGAGATGGTGTTTAGCGCCCGGATGATTTTATAATCGCGTAGAAATTTATCGTTCGATACATCCGTGCTATGTTGATCATTTGTGTGAATTTGTGAGGGGCCCATGTTCTTTTTTTTTTCGTTCGGGTCAAAGTTCAAACTTGTCGGACACGTGCTGCGAATTACCTTCGGGGTCCGGTGTGTGGACACTCGCTGTAAGTCCGCTGTACTATTCTTTCCGACTCCCTCGTAAGGCCGTCTCGGCTGAGAACCTCTGCGCCTAGTATACTACAGGACTACCGGTTAACTTAACCGTCTTAACTTAGAATGAGAAATGATGTAACTTGTTGACGCTTCCTTGCTAAGTTGGTCTTTCGCATAAGTTACTGCGTCTAACGGAACTCAAGCTCTCCTTTATACGCGCGCGAGTACTGCGAAATTCCCGTCGTCTTCGCGTATAGCCCGTTCTATCGGGCCCCGGTCCGTAACGTTATTTACGTTTGACGCCTCGGTCCCACGGCGTGGCTCCCGATAGTCGAAACTCTAATCGGTGCACGTGTTCACTGTTTAGACTATCTTGATCGAATCTAAGATCCTCGAGGACGCAGCTGCGCGGTTATCGATTCGTGATATATCCTGGTCCCTTGTAAAACGTTCTTTCGATGAGAAATCGCATGCGGCTACTATGGAACTGTGACTCGATCGTCTTGCCCTATTACGCGCCGTAGGTACTGGTTAGAGACACGTAACCACGCACGTATCCAGTGACGCGCTCGTTGTTGGAATTTATACGCGATATGCGGAATCCGTAATTGCTTGGCGATACGGTTAGCGTCTATGGGTGTCTTATGGTATTTCGTATGGGATTGCTGGGGAGTTTGAGACTTCTTTTTTTAATTCCTTTTCCATCGCGGACCAATCGATCAATTATATCCTCGATTCTCTCTTTCCGTTCTACGAAATACAATCTGTATCACCGGCCGTCTCCCTCTTATCGGCATTCGATGGTCTGTCCTGAGAGGCACGTGCACTTCCCGACACCTTGCCGCCTTTGTTTACACGAAGTCGAACGAACGTCACGCGATAAGGAGCCAAGCTAATTCGAACGCTAGATATAATTTACCATGAATCTTCGTACGTAATATCTTTTTTCTCTCCTTATCGTCGTTCGCGCTCTCGAGTCTCCTGCGTGTCCCATACTTTACTTCCTCCCGATTGGTCTTTGTTATCGAGTACTATTTGGACACGCGTTATATCTACTTTGATCTTTTTTTTTAAACTGCCATATCGGAGTCTAACGCGACTCCAAGGACCAGCATGGGGACTAACGGTTTTTGAATGTGTCGAAATTTTTTTTCGCATTGTATATTTTTTTTTTACTTTCTTTTTTATTTGCATTTTTATCTCGCGCCCACAGCTTGTCCCGTCGGGACTTCCTACATGCCGTTGCAGGCTACGAGCTCGTACTATCTCTCTGGCAGTTTAAAGCGTGACGTAATCAGCTTCCTATAGGTGGAACGGAAATATAACTTTTGGCAGAAATCCGACGGAATCGTCGGCTGATCCTCGTGCGGTCTCCTGGTCGCGTGTCTGTACCGTCCGAATCGGCTGCACGAAACGGACTGGTTGCCTTCGTTTCTTATTTCTGTCCTTTTCTTTATCACTTTTCTTGCCTCTCTTTCTCTCTTATCTTTATGCCACCTCTCTCTTTTATTTTATCCTCGCCTCGCGAGAAATAGACTCCCGCGACTTTTTCCCTCGTACGCCATGCCGGCTATCGGTAACCGCTCGTGGCCGAATACAGCGGGGCGTCGCGACGAGCGAATTGCGAGAGGCCTCTCGCGCCCACGTTCGCCAACGTGAAAACAAATAGCCAAGTGACACCGAGTCAGAGTCGCGATTCGACGTCGGGGCTCGATGCGTGCAAATGGCAGCCATGAGAAGATATTAAATTTTTAATGTGATGTTGGATTTGAAAAAAAAAATTTTTTCGAAATTACAAAAAAAAATTTTTTTTGTAATACCGCCTTTACGTGCATCAATAATTTATTAACATCTCCAATACGTATACAGACATGCGGACTTTGCTCTCGGCTCACTCGTTCGTTTCGCGACGTTAACGAGCGTCGGCATTAATCCTGAACGTATTAACAGACGCGTCTCGGTGGCCAGTGAGACGCGTTCGATAATCGATATAAATCGAAAGGGCTCTAGGAGCCGATCGTGAGCTTTAAATAAAAAGACATGACGAAGAACCGGTGTAAAATCTGTGAGTTGCTGGGCGAGAATCAGGTTCTCAACCACGGACTGAGTCACCCCTGTCACCTGAGCAACCTGCACCAGCTGAACCACCTTAATCCCGGGCTGAACTACAACGTCAGCCCCAACATGAACTACCTAAATCACGGCTTGTTAAACGGCCTCTATCTGCCGCAGCTGAAGGACATGATGCTGGCCGCCTACTTGCTGAGAGGTAAATTGCACGGGAAATCGGATTTTACAATGGATATGAAAAGGGGGATATAAATTTTTTATATTTTCAAAAAAAAAAAATCATACCCATCGACGCACCTCGTAATCGGCGTATGGCCATTTCAATGCGTTAATGATAAAAAATAAATTACTTCTCAGCCACTCCTCAGTCTTCTATTCGTTGTGCCTCACGAATCCTCACTCACGTGTACCGTATAAAGCTTAACCCACATGCACTGCCATGCGCACGTTATATCCATACCACGTAAAAGGCCGTGTATCTGCATCCATACGTGTATATATATATTGCACTAACTCTGCTTCTGCTGCCGGTTCTGTTACCCGCTTGGCGATCCGTTCGTCCGTGTAAACGCTGCCTTTACGGTTTTCGCGACGCTTAACGGCGCGATTTACAGTTCTACTTGCTCGGCCGTACGACGTTTCCTCGTCTTCCTCGTCTTTCGCTACTGAAATTGTCCTTTATTGTCGATGAGCTCTCGATACGGGGCTCTGCGGATGCAAGAATTGCGATTTATCGCCGACTCGTTCGATTAATCGATTTTTCGAGCAACCGATTCGCGGTCATGGTCGTCGAGTCTTATACGTCGAAGGTCCGACCTTCGCGACCTACGCTTATTTATATACCCGACTCCCACTCGGATAAAAGACCCTGATAAGCATACGAGCCTGATAACTCGTATGCTTATCGTTTACCGGCGTTATCGCGGTTATCGGTTCTTCTATCTATTTTTCCGCGAAAAGGAAATCAATTTTAAATCCACCTTACGATCGCTTACCGATCGCTCGACGGACACAACGCGAATTCTAACGGAAAAAGAAAGTGCCCGACCGCGATGCCCAGCGCCGACTTTCACGTCGCGACGTCGCTCGAAACACGCTCCCCGTATACGAAGGTCCTATAGTAATGATAATTCATGTCCTTTGAAATTCTGGCGAATCCTCACTGTTACTACCGGCCAAGTTCTCAAGTTGGCTTGCATATATATATATATAAGTATACATAAGTATACCAAAGAAGAATCCCGCCATGAAGAGTTCCTCGAAGGTACAGTGTAAAAAAGTTTCTCTTACTCTGTATTGACTATATATATATATACATCAATCTTTCGGTACGGCTTTTGTTCTTTCCTCGTTACTCCTCGCGCCTAATCCGGGAATGTTTCACGGGAATCCAGTTTTTCTCCGGAACACGGGTACAAGGAGCGGCGGGGACCGGTGAAGACGATTTGGCGCACGTCGCGCTTTGCGATTCCACCCTGACGAGCATAATTACCTCCCCGACTGAAGTAGAATCGCGGGCGATGCTTAATGCACGACTTACTGCCACGGCACGTTGATTGGACCGAGACCAGGTCGATTCTCGGCTGCTGAAAGAAGCTCGAATTATCGAGTGGTTTAGGTTGGCTCTCGTGACTCCTTGCTCCGAGCGAGCGATTTACTTACCGACTTGGTCTCAGCAGTCCACGCAGGCCTGACTACTTCGAATTCGAAGTACTTCGTGCTTACCAAGCTGGGGAATGCCTTTCCGCGTGTCCCGCCCACGTGTAATTTCCCTCTCGGATCATTCCAATTCTTAAGCCAAATATTCGAACCAAGTGATACACACTGGATAAAGCGCTTTGTATACGCTCGATCGCTCCCGAATAAAGAACCGCGTTATGGTCGTCCTCAGATTAGAAGGTCGTCGGCACTGGCGTGTCAATGATACCGGCACGTTTGCCAAAAGGAACCTTGAAGACTCTTCTCGCAGCTAACGTCCAGATCGGATTTTATACGGGAGCTCGTATACACGCGGCTGACACAAGGGTCTGGTGGGTTTTGAAGAAATAATTTTGCATTCTCATCATTGGTGCATAGACCATTTTTTTTTTTTTTTTCGAAAATCATCCTCCGATTTTTTTCGAACGTCCGTCGTGACTCCTCGAAGGATTTTTGATCCTGAAGACTTTTCGACCTAGGTGGGCAGGACACGTGGGTTATCATGGACCGTGGTTTCTATAGGCAGTGGTATGGTATTCTGATTGAGATATTTTTTTTTATTTTCTATTATGTTATTGTCCGTATCCGAGTGGAGGTAAGTCTCTAATCTCTCTCTAAAAGAGTCCCCGGGCGATATCAGTGCCGTATACGACTCCCGGTGTCGGCTTAATTAGACGCGTTCTACGCGGAGCAGAAGCGCGGGTAGATTACCGAGACGGTGGGAGCTCTCTGTGTACATACGGTAATCTCTCACGTAGCACCTAACCTGTTGGCATTTCACTGGAGAAAGTAGCGAGACTTGCGGAGCATAGCTCGCGCACTCCTGGGACACTCTTCAAGAGTCCAGGTACGTACGTATGGGGGTGCCTCGATGTACCCGGCAGAACCAACCCACCTCCAGTCTAGTCCCGGGTACGCAGTTCATAATCGTCCTTGATAAGGATTACCGTGGAAGAAAATGTCTCTTAAAGATTGTACAGCTTTTCTTGGATAGCCCCGTCAAATAAAATATTAACAACGGGCCACACGCGTACTCGTAAAACTGGCCCGTTGACGTCCTTGGCAATTGTTTTGTCGCCGGGGGAAAAAAAAAAAAAAAATTTAGCTGTCACCGAGAACGGCGGAATTTTTCGTGAGCGGCCACGAGGTACGGCGGCTACCGGGTGAAAAAGGATTCGAGGATATTTTTTACGGCAGGAGAGACCAGCATTTCCTTGGGGCGTGTACGTGTCGTTTCTAGCACGCCTTGACCTTCCGCCCGTGGCCCGGAATAGAATTAGTATTTTTAGTACTGGGCTTTTGAACACGATCCGTCGCTTCCCCCTCTCTGCCCCCTTCGCCCCTTCGTGGACGGCTTCTTCCAGGGGGAAGAGGAGTGACAGGAAAAAGGGTAAAAAAAGGATCATCGTCCAAGCTCCAGTTCCTTCTTCCGGAAACCATCTTAACTTCCCGTTTATCATTCGTGAACGCACTGACTCGAGACGTCGGGAGCGTCGTGGCGCATCGAAAATCATTTTGTTTTCGCGCTACGTTTCACCTGCAAATTTTCCGCCATGCAATTAACACGCTCCGGTATTTTCGATGCATTAATTCCAGTCGAATTAAAGCACTCCTCGGGTACCGTAAATGTTCGCCGTGACATTTGGACACCCTATGGATAACCTATAAGACTTTTCAATCTCCATGCACTGTCTCAGGACTTTTTTTCTCTCTCTTAAGGAATCTTAGGGACATGGAAAAGCCTATTGAAAACTATCGTTATCCTGTCGCGCTTGGGTATGGTAAAGGAACGAGTTTTACTCGGTCGGTAAGGTAGGTACGACGGTTCGAGTCCGCGATTGGAATCTTCAGTTTCTCAACGCTTTCCTTTAACGAGGTTTGGAATGCTTTAAAAAGAATGATAGCAATTAGCCTCGGAGCAGGGTGTAATGGCTACTTTCGGGTGGAGAAGGTCGAACGCGTACCGAGAGCCAAGGAGATTCTCTCTCTCTCTCTCTCTCTCGCTGTCTCTCGCTCGTTCGCTCAAGAGAGTACACTATAGAACCGCAATACGGCAGAGTACAAGCAGTAAGAATAATATAGCCGACCCGCTTTGCACCATTGGCGTCAGCCAGCAGCCAACCCGACCAACCAGCCAGCAGCCGAGTAACCTTAATCGGCGAGATTTGTTCGTACCCTGTAATCCTCCCGCTGGACGCGTACGCCAATTTCCCAAGGATCGCGAGAACGAGAGTCATTTTCCGCCCGAGGAAGAGCCGTATGTGTGTCGGAGAGCAAATAAATTCAATTTAATCCACAATGCGTCCGCGTCAAACTGGTAAGAGCTGGGAATGAGAGCAAAACGTAGGACCCTCGGTATCTCGTAAAATTGTCTCGAATCGGTCAATATTCGGGTTCTATTATCTAAATCTCGGACGGGGATGCCTATGGCTAACGTGGATACGTATCTGTACGTATATCGCTCGAGAATTGGGAGCTGGCTAGCGTATCGGGCACGAGTCAGCGAGGTGGCAAACCGAACGGTGAAACAGAACAGAGCCTGGCCTAGTAACGGCAAATCTCTGGTGTCAATGTATCGTCTCTGCCGCTGTGCGAGAGTATCGTATAGGTATACACCATACGCTTTCCTGCTTAGGCCTTTATCATTGATCTCCGATTGAATCGGAGCATCGTGTATACGGGTAGTGGATGTATCCGAAGCTCATGGATCTTTGATGAAGTTGATAACTAGCGTATTAACACGATGGGGACTTGTTGGGCTTATTTCGTATGATCCGCGACAAGTATTCATTGCTCTTGGAGTAAATGATGCCTGGTCTACTCGTGCCAAACGTGTACCGGGCGGATTGTCCTGAGGGATAGGGAGGAGCTGATTTTACTTGCACCAGGACGCTTGTCGATCGTTCAGATTTATGTTTCGTAACGCGCTGAGGTATCGGAGGAAGCGTATGCAGGACTCACGAAAACGGTCCGTTCACCTCTTGGTGACGTCAGTGCCTCGATGCCAACACTCAGAGGCCCCTGACCAGGTCACAGACCGAAAACAGGAACTGACTACGTGCTCTAGCTTTGACTACTTAACGCTCGACGTGCTCAGGCGGAATCTCCTTTCTGCCGATGTCAGGTCCTTGACTGCATCTTTGGCTATCGGATTTAGGCTTTTTTTTTCTTTCTTTTGTTTTTCCTGGGTGAGCGAATTTTTTTTTTAATTCAACAACCAACATTTACCATGATGGCTTTGTCTCTGGTTTCGAGCCTTTTTCTTGGGTCTGGTAGCTGATGGTTATGGCAGCCACCGGGCTTTCGTCCTTTTGGATGGGACTGTCGGGTGCAGAGACGGGGCTTGATACTATTTAGGATATCAATTGATAATTTTTTTTTTCTAGGATCGATTTGCCTCTCGGGGATATTTTGATGGATTTCTTAGGATTTCTAGGGAATTTTGTCCTGGAACTTTAAGTCAGTGGTTACTTTTGTAGTTGTGGAGTTTTTTTTATTCCGTAGGACGTGTTTTAGGTTTCTATTTTTCTCTGATCTCTTCCTTCTCGTTCGTTTAGTAAACTCTTTGCTTCCCATTGTTTCAGGTTATTATCAGCCGGCTGGACCACTGATACAGCATCCTCCTACATTACCTCCGGTGAAAGGACCCCCACCGGAACCAACCCCGACGCCGCCTCAAAATTCCGAAGGTTCCGATGACCTAGTTGCAACTTCCACGACGTCCGGAGGAACCAGTAGCTCAGGTACGGAGACTTTCGGGAAGTCCTTGTGGCGTCATGTACCCCTATTTGGTCAAAGGTGAACACTCACCGGAGCTAATGGCTGTTTCAGGGAACGGCGGTTTCTACAGATCGTACTGTCCACAATATTATGGCACGCCTCCGCAGTATCAGGAACTGTGCTATCCACCGACGTACTCCCATCCCCATCCGCATCCGCCTCCGTACTACAAGTACGCACCGACGTACAGAAGGTAAGGTAGAAACAGAGCCAGGCTACCGAACACCTAGTACGATTGCTTGGCGGATTTAAGAATAGCTGCGAATCGTACGAGTAAAGAACCCTGTTTCTTCCTAGGCAGTACTATGGATACCAGGAATCCGGCGGAGCGGGTGGACCCGGTGGAGGAGGCGCCGTCGGGGGTCCCGGCGTTGTGGAGTATCAGCCACCACCTCCGTCAGCTGAATATCCGCCACCCCCGTATTACGGTGGTTACCCACCGCCGCCGCCGCCACCGCCGCCTCCAAATCCAGCATATCTGCACACTCAGGGGAGACCGTTCGTAGACCGTAAGTCTCATTGCTTCTGGTCATGACCAGATGGCTTGCTCTTTGAGACGTCGTAAGGATTCTGGGTAACCGACCGTACGACTTTGGTCCTGATTGCAGATGCAGCTTTCCAAGGTTGCCCATGCCCGATGCAGTCATGTCCAAAAAACGTGGATACTGGGCCCCTTATTGGTAATGGTAAGGGAGCGCCAGTGGTATCAGGGCCCGGTCTGTCATTGCCACCCAGTGCTTTGGTAGGGCCGCCCTCACCAGCTAGGGGGCTAGCTGGGCTAGCTCCTCCACATGGTGCCAATGCCTGGGATACGGATCGCGTCCAAATCAACACTCACCGCAACCTCAATCAGAACCAACCTCCGCTAGCGCCTACGCATAGCTTGCCTGGTGGGCCGCATGTTCATCCACAGAATTTGGACTGCAGGACCAAGGTAAGGTTTGGTGAGGATAGTCTAAGGACTCTTACGAATGACCATTTGAACGGTGGTACCCTTTGTTCGTGTGGCAGGACGAGAAGACTTGTCAGGACGATAAGCTGAGGAAGTGTAGTTGTCAGAAACATGCGTGCACTTCGACCTGCGAGGTCAAAATGGAAACTCTGTCGCCGACTGATAAGTTGACCGTGACCACGTGCCCGACCTCGAAACTTCGTAATTTCAAACTTGAGAATAATAACGTTAAGTGCGAATCCTGCAGTGTGGCTTCCGTCGGGGAGAATCTACCTTGTGCAGCAAACTGTGAGGTGAAATGCGAATCGGGATACAAGTGTGAGATTATCAAGTGCGAACAGTGCATGAAAGAGGGACAGATGACTATATTAGAGATCGACAAGGACTCGGGAATTCTCATGATCGACGACAAGCTCGAGACTGAACCTGACGTCAAGGAGGAGATGAACGACGTCGTCGTTATTGAAAATGAGAACTGGAAGAAGCCGGATTACGAGTCTACGGTGCAGGAAACTGTCGAGGATAAGGAAACCAGTGACGTCAGCACACTGGTACCGGAGGAGCAGGAGCAGCCTAGGTGTCAAAAAGTGACCAAGAGGAAACTATCCTTGGACAGTTTGTCGGATAATATAAAGAAACGAAAGGTGAATAAAAGGACATTGTCAGTGGGTTCGGCGAGAGATTTAAATTGTAGCGATCCAACCTCGAGGTTGACCATTCCTACGGAAAGTCTTGTGGAGGCTGTGGAACGCGTTGGCGAGCCTTGTACCACCAAGAAGAAGCAGACCAAGAAGGAAGTTCCGAATCAGAAACGCAAGACTGAAGGTTCCAGTCCTTGCGAGACACCAGCCAAGAAACCTAAGAGTTCGAAGCAGACGGTCGGCGTTGGCTGTATCTCGAATTGCCTGAAGAATCCTGCAAGCGAAACCTCCATTATGGAGACGATTAACAACGTGATCCAGCAGAGTCTGCAGATGACGCAGAGGAAGGATCGGAAAATTAAAAGTGACGAGCGAATCGACAAGAAGAAGAGCGTCAATTTAATCTCCGCCACGTTAAAGAAGGTCACCAAGAAGATGGATCAGGTTAAGGCGGCGGTGTCGGAGAAACTAAACTTCGCCAAGTGCGAGACGAAGTTCGTTCAGCCGAAGAGCAGCAAGGTCGACGCCAAGTCGAAGACTAAGACGCAGGATGCCAAATCTAAGACTAAAGTTAAAGCAAAAATTGTAGAGGTCAAATGCAAGGTTTTGGATTCGAAATCCAAAGTTCAGGATCTCAAGTCCAAGGATACACCTAAGAGGCACGAGATCCAGATCTCCAAGCCTAAGGTCTCTGAGATATTCGAGGAATCTAAAAAGGCCTGCCTGGTGAAGAAGAGGCGTAAGAGTACAAAAAAGACGAGTAAGACGAGTAAGAAATCCTGCAAAATGGAGGACAGTTTACCGGCCGAGGAGAACCTGTCGCTTATAAGGAAACCCTATTTGAAACCCAAATGGAGTAACGGCTGGAGCTGGGAAGGCGAGTCGTACGAGGCTAAAGTTTACCTAACAGTGAGCACTCTTTTATCTTCATAGCGATCTGAGTCAGATGAGAAACAGAGAAGTTTATCAGTTTCACACGGGAATATTTTTTTTCTTCATATTTTCAGAACGAGGAGTCGGCCATTAGACGATGCTACACGATTATGAAGCACGAGAGTGGCGACGTATTACGACCTCGAGATTGCGTCCTCCTCAAAAGTGGTCCAAGAAAAGCGGATTTACCGTTTGTTGCGAAAATCGCTGCTCTCTGGGAAAATCCAGACGACGGTAAGACGTTTATTTGGAGACAGACACAAAAAATCGCCAACTTCCCTCATACGTGATACTATAAATCATCAAAATTTTCTTTCTTCTTCAGGTGAGATGATGTTCTCCTTACTCTGGTACTACAGACCGGAACACACGGAACAAGGACGCACGGAATACGACACAGAGGATGAGGTCTTTGCTTCTCGCCATAGAGATGCCAATAGTGTTGCCTGTATAGAGGATAAATGTTACATTCTCACCTTTAACGAGTACTGCCGGTAATTATCATACCTATAGAATATTCTTCAAATGGATAAAAACAATATTTAATAATATATATATTTTTTCCAGGTACCGCAAAAATTTAAGAAGAATCGAGGAAGGCCTTGAAAGTCCTGGCTTGATAGTTCCACGTGGCGATCAAGTTTATCCCAGGGAGCATAGACAGCCTCCAATTCCAGTACCTTCCGATATGGTACTCTTCTGCCGTCGCGTGTACGATTATCGCGGTAAAAAGCTCGTGAAGAATCCCGGATGACTCGACTTCCTCTAAGACACTTCGAGATAGGAACCAATGGAAATGCACAAAACTTTGCGGAACCATGTTTAAACTGCGCGCAGATCTCTCTTCGGTCGGTAGGGGGGCAAGAATAAAATGGACGTCATCAAATCATCAACGATTCGTCGCGATTTCGTCGAAATCTCAAGGACACAAACGACCACATTCATTCCATTGGGATGTAAATTCATCCTGATAATAATCAGTGCAACAACGTTCACGTTGCTTCCGAAGAGAAGAAGAAACAAACCGAAAAATTACCAAGCCGCCGGAAATCGCGAGGAATCGGCCGCGACGCTCTATCAACGTCTAAGAAGTTGCACGGAGGTAGGCGTCGGCGTCGAGACGGCAATCGTAACATTAAATCGACGCCATCATCGTCTCGTCTGTGTAAGGTTCGCAGGAGAATTTCTTTCCTCGCTAATTTTTCCAAAGATAGTAATTTTCTAAAAGGTACTTTAAAAAAAATTGTAATAATAATATTAATAATAATAATACACGGCGAACGACGATGGCTACGGTTAACATGAAAAACCGTACAGATTGTCATCGCGTCGATGGCGACTGGCTTAAATAATAAATTTAAAGCCGCCACGTTCTCCATCCCGTCGTCGAAAAATTCTCATATGACGACCGTCACGGCTTCCACTACGCGCAGAGACGATTTTTCTAGCGAGTTCGGTGGATTTCCTTAATTTTATAGAGAAGAACGTAAAAGAGAGCGAGAAAGAGAGTAACGATATTTTTTTGCGAGATAGCGTTTACAAGTTTAAAGTGAAAATATTTTTCACATAGCAAAAACAGGAGCATGCGTTGTTGAGGAGACCTTGGAGCAGTTTCAAATAGGATTGTCAAGGCGCAGTCATACGAGATGACAGAAGAGCATATTTTCTTTATTTTTATTTTTTCAATAGAAACAATAATCTCGCCATGGTAATTTGACCAGAAATAGGAAGACATCTGTCACTCGACTAATTCTTATGGTCAGTTCAAGAATTTTGCTTGAACTGTTGAGTCAAGCAATAGTAATCCTCGTTGAATCAGTATCCGAAGCGCCTCATTACATAACTGTGCGATCCACCTCCTATGGCCGTGTCAACGAAACTGAAGAGAAATTATTTGCGATCATTGCGATGCCTCCGAATGAAAAGATAGAAAAAAATAACATCAAACTATTCCGCGGTACGTTCTGTGCCAATGATCGTTAAGACTTAATTTCTCTTACGTTATCGCCATTTACTTTCTTGTTTCTCTGTCGTTTCGTTCATAGAAACTGATCCCATAGGCCATTGCGACCATGTCGAAAAAAAAGACCACTCTGTACATTTTAGCGTCTCTACGTGCTTACCGGTAATTATGTAATTTTCAGATAACGTTCTGCTGAATCTTACAGTTAAGCCGGCAAAGCACATCGGCCACTTTGCGTATACATTTATATTTTTCTTGATTCTTCTTTTTTTCTCTCTTCAAATCGGTATACTTTCAATTTTTATTATATTTAACCCACGAGGGGTTCAGCGTAAATCATGAGTTCAGTTATTGATGTACTTCGAGGACCGACGGTAGAACGAATGTAATTCCGCACACGTGGGGAAGAACGTTGTTTTTTATCATTTACATTGTTGAATGGCGGGGTGTTTTGTTAGATATATTATATAAAATTAATATATTGATTATATTATTTCTATTATTATATTATGATTGCTATTATTATTATTATTTAATATCTAATATATTGGACGTAGTCTATAAGTTATTTCCGATCGTCTATGTGTGCATGAGAGAGAGAGAGATAAAAGTACGAAGAGCGAATGAATTAATGAACGAATGACAGAATTCCTACGAATGAAGAGACTGTCCGAGAGTCAAGAGTCCGAGAGGAGGACTAGAGAGAAAAGAAAAAAAGAAGAATTTAAAAGCACTAAATAGAAAATGATGAGAAACGAACATATGAAATAAGTTCGAAAGAAATCGTCAATACCAAAAGTTTTCTTTCACTTTGAAAATCTTTTTATCGCGATTTAATATATTTTATAATTAATTTATTAATTTATCATTATAACTTAATTAGGTAAAATCCGATAACGGAGTCGCGGTAGTATTACGAATGGCGCGTGTATCGATTTCCTGGTGGACGTTGACGTGTCCACGTCCACTTCATAGAGTCTCAGTAACACTATACGTTTCGTCTGTGGTTTTAAAATTGTCTGAAAGTTTTAATGGCTTCTTATTTTTTATTTTCCTTATTCCAATAACAATCGAGGTAGCACTCAAGTATCGAAACTCAAAAAAATCATTCCCTACCCATCATAAATGTCCTCGAGAAAGCTGATCCTCGCACGACGACATCCCGACGTTCACCAGGAGGCGGAGTTTCCGTTATTCATAATTTTATATTTCTTTTTTAACGTATAAGAAACAAAATGGGACAATGTAGTTTTTTATAAAGATTCGTCAAAAAGAACGGAGACACCTAATGGGGGCGACCGTGGGGCTATACGACCGATCCGTACAGTGTGGCCCAAAAAGAACGAACTTCAGGATCCACGTAGACGAGTATCTGGATCACGCGATCTCACGTGACATCGAAAAAGTGGAGATGCGAATATTCCTAGAAAATAAAAAAAATATATATATATATATTTAAAAAAAAAACGGTTAACATGGGAACATTGCACAAAATTGCATATCCTCCGTTCATTGTACATAGTCGATGGATTTTCTCTCTCATAGAAGGAAAGAGAAGAAAAGAGAAAGACGATAAGGAACAAGAAGAAATCTGTATCTGGTATCCGTAACATCTGATACGTCAACATTAAAACTGTAAAAGCGCTCGGTCGTGCGGATTCCGCGACAGGCAGCGCTGCGTCAGTTTCAGTCAAAAAAGAAAAAAAAAGCATTACCACCGCGATCAAGTGCATATTTTCAAAATGCACAAAAATCCCCAAAAAAAAAATTCATCGAACCCACGTTTGCCTTTGTCCGTTTCACTGCTCCTTTCCTCCATATTTCTTCCCCCCATCCCCATCTCCCCCACAAAATCCACTACAATCCCCCCAAAAAGAAATTCCATTTTAAAACCATTTTTTACGTTAAAAAAACGGCAACGACCTTTGACCGGGTGACGGCTCGACTAAAAACTGTACGAAACGAAGTAATGCAAAAATTCTCTCTCGATAACTGTGATTCAGTGTTAAACCATCGTCGTTAATTACGTAAATCCCGTACGTAGCGTACATAAGTTTACCTAACCTATAAGACATACCTTATATAGGGACACTCGGATTCTGTAAATCCGGACGTTTACGTAAAAAAGAAAAGACTTTGAGCATGCTCGAATTTTTCCACCGGTAATAATAATAACAACAACAAAAAATATATTGATAACGATAATAATAATATTAATAATAATATTAATAATTGCAACGTAATTCCGAAGGTACATCCTGTTCTAGCCTCGTGGCTCCGACGATGCCTCTTCTTACTCGTTGCGCAGCGAGAGAAGAAACAAAGACGTTTAAACACGTAGTATCTATACTGCCCGTCATCGATGCCTTCCTGACAAAGTTTCACTATTAATTTTTGCACCTACGTGTACTGACTAACTTCAGATCTGCAGCCGACCGAAACACAAACTGAATCTGCGCGTTGCATATAGTGATATTATATAAATGAATGAGCAAAGTTGAATATTAAGACGGTCTATTAGAATTGTTGATCCCGTAGATTTTGAAGACAGGTTATTTACCGATAACCGATTTCAGTTTACAGTAATCTTTATCATTATTACTTTCTATTTTATTGATTCGTAGGACAATTGATAGAGGTTTCCGCTTGTCTCCAGCTAAATGTCACAGCTATTAAAATGTGTATGCTTTTCGATTTTATCGAAGTGGACCAACGTGCGTATCTTGAGAGTAACAGCAACTGCTAGGCTATTTGCGTGGTAAAGGTGCTCGAGGAAAATATAGAAAAGGAGAAGGGATTGAGAGATTTAAATACGTAGGTAAAAGGGTGGGAGATTGTATAAAAAAGAAACTTGTGAATGGACCCCTCCCTGTCTATTTCCGTGAGGCACTAACCTCTTCATCGAGTCTGCTCCTCCGTGACCCAACTAAGGACCCAACTAAGGGTGAACCTCCTGAGCCATGAGACCCAAGTGAAACTCCAGTGAGGGATCAGAGTAAGGATACGGGTGGACGAGAATTCTTATAAACTACATGAGTGCAAAGACCTGGACCTAAAGTCCGCGGATCAAAGACGCACGGTCCAAGTCCAGTTCCTGGACGGGCGGCGGGGGCCTGTTTCACGAACTGCAGACTGATGTGTCGCAAAGGACTGTAGGGCTCTTCAAAGGGTCCCGAACTGTGAGCAACCTCAGCCACAGACGCAGAACTCAAGCCACGACAAGGCATCCGTATGAGGGCTGGATTAAGGACTTTCGGATGCTTTGGTCGCAGACGCGCAACATCAGAAAGGGGAGCCGGACCGATATCGCGATTGTCCACCATAACGAATCGCTAGGCAGCAGCGACCTCGGGGTCGGGTGACCCTTCAGGACCCACAATTACAACCTCCGCCCACTCGCCAAAACTCGGGCCAGGTCAGGCTTGAGGGATCAAGCTGATCACCGGAAGCGAACCGCGTTACTCGTCGATCGGGGCGCAAAGTGTTCCCGGTGACCGAAGCTACCAGGTGGACATAAGCTAGACCTGTACTCCAAATGAAGTAGCACAAGCGAACCCAGACGCACGTGGCTGCTCCCCTGGAGAACGCAGTAAGGGATCCTATAAGCATGTAACATCAGCATATTCAATACTTAAGTTAGTCGGTTCACCTAGGTGGGACCGATAATATTGAAACTGTCCGAGAGGCATCAACGACGGGCTGTGCGCACTGAAAATATTGATAAAAGGTGCCCTTATCATTGTTGTCGCGTAAGGTGTGCATCGGAAGTGACGTTGACGCATTCCTCGTGACTTTGGGATATCGCGTAGTGGAGACGAGGAAGGAGCATAAGGACGTAGGACTTAGCGACGGATTTAGGCTGAGAGCAAATCGTACGGTGTGGCGCCCATGACAGGATATACAAAATACAATAAGAGGAAAAGGGGATG
>NW_014332892.1:2015046-2129697 GCF_000341935.2 Cephus cinctus
GAAAAGGGGATGATGAGATGGGTGGGAGGGAGGGGGGAGGACGAGGAGGGGAGATAAAAGAGAGATAGTTATTTCTACACGAGAATTAAGATAAAGGTATATAAATAATATAAATAAATATATATATGTATATTAAAAATACACACTGAGAATTTGCGACAGATACGGTCCAGAGCAATACGTGATACTTCTGCGGATGGGTATATCTGTTGAGTGCAAAGAGAATAGAGAATTAGTTGGAGGATACAGGGATGGAGGAAGAAAAAAATATATATAAGTGCCACAGTCGTTCCTAGCCGCTTTATATAATTGCGCAATACGATCTTTCATTGGTCGCAGTCGTTAAAGCTATTTCAAATTTGATTTTTTTTTTTTTAGAGGAATTTGGATGAAAATGATTTTACGGAAAGTCGACTGGTCCCTGTCAACCTATCTCCCTCGCTGTCAGATTTTTTCTTCTTAATCCTTGAATTTTCTTCTTTTTTTTTTTGTATAAAAATTTCGTTTTCAAATTTCCCGCGTCGATTTCGCGCATCCTCGGTATACTTTTTGAAACCACGGGCTTCCTCGAGAGTGTCACGCGTTACTTTCAGCAGTATTTGGTACGAATATTATGTACGTGTAGGCATTACGTATGCTTCGTAGAGGGTCGGGTGTTAATGACGGGGAGAGATTGATAATTAAGAATAGAAGAAGAGAGAAAGAGGGAAGGAATAAAAATAAAATATACGAAGGATACCAGTTCAATACGATAGCCGTGCGAGTGGGTGATTGCGAAAGAAAAATTTTGCAAAAAACATCAAAATTGGTATACGACACTCCGTAAGGAACGATTGTGATTATTATTTTCATCAAGATGCAATTTTTTTCGCTATGACGCATCTCGCACGTCTTTATTATAACCGCCTCTGACCTTAGTACCGCAATGTGTTTTTCACAGATACCAACCAACATACTTTGCCGCAAACCTGCAGACCGGGACACCTTCGATGTCTTGTAACATTGTAATATAGCATTAAAGAGCAAAGGTTTAATAAATTATTTGATCAATCTTGGCCCTGAATTTTATTCGCACGGTATCCCGATTAAAGAAAAGAAAAATCCTTTTGGCAAGATTTTTCGACTTTCCTATACCTCCCGTGAGTGCGAGAGAGACCGACTTATGCGCGCCCACGTGAGCGCGACAAGGACAGACATACTCCAAACAAAATTTCCAAGGCTAACCCCTTGTTTTACAAATCCTATTTTAACAATCACAATTTTTTTTAAATATTTTTATTTTTATCTTATATCTTATCGACTATAAAAATCTACATGTAACCTATACTCTGTATTTATTATAACTATATTATCTTCATGCTATTCGTATAATTTTATATACCTTCCACTGTTATACGTCTCTTCTATCTCTGTCTTACCTCTGAAAATTTCCATGTCCAATACTCTCTTTTTGACAGTGTTAAAGGCAATAGTAGTACCGACCACGTTAATTAGCTGCGTCCTGCTAATGACGAGCACACAAGTAGCAAGGAGTGGTTGAGAGCCGCAATGCCCTATCAGCGTTCAGATAACAAGGAATGTTTCCAGAATGAAATATCGTCCTGGGACAACATGAAATATCGCCATTGCGTTTCTGGTATAATTAGATATATTCACGTTTTTTTGTTCGTCTACAAATATACCTAATTTCAATATACAAGACTAAGTGCAAGAAGATGACCCTGAATTCCATCGTTCGGTCAAGGCTCCCTCAGGCGTTTTCTTCTAGAACATCTATAGGGGAGGAATGTAGCAAGCTCAGCTACTGTGCAGGCAAAATGCAAATTCCCTCCTTGAGACGGAGACTCGGACGGTACTGAGATAGGGCAGGTTCTCGTTTAATTACTGGAACCTAATTAGGCAACCGATTGATTACCATCTGCATACGTGCTGCTCGGCTATTCAGTCCCTATGACCGACTAGTACATCCTCCTTGCTCTTTTGTCTATCTGCACGAGGATAGATCCTCCTTTTTTTTAATTCTTCAAATTCTCATATTTTTGTCTTGGCAATTCGTACAACCAGATATTTATTAGCTTCAGACCCACCAGTGCTCTCAGCATCCTCAACAGGGATTCTTGGAGCCTTCACGAGGTGGCACGACGACGCGCATATTTTTCCCCTGCAAAATCAATTTTACTATACAGTACCCTACATAATACAAGTACGTCACGGGAATCTATCGGTGCTATAGAGATAATGCGGTTTTGGCGCGAAGCCAGAAAGTGAAATTGTGTCCTGGCGCCCTCAGCCTTTCGCTTATGTTGTGTATAGTCCGTGTCTATAGGATCGGGGGGAAATGATTAATCTTTAACGTATAGGCGTCTTGGTACTTACGAAGGGGAGTGGGAGATCCTCAATTTCACCTCTACCGTCTTGACGTTCAAATTCGAATAAACTAATTCCGCCCTGGCGTCCCTTTCGACCGGGTGCGACTTACAATATTAATGTTACGTCACCACTTGATCCTGACCCTGATCCACGTGGCTCTCGGAAATCCTTGTCAGACATTTTCAATGACGTTCATTCAACTGGAGATTGAATGTTTGTTTCATGGGTTACGTAAAAGAATCTAATGAAGTACACCTTAATTTTTTTATATACTGCTTATATAACTTTTTTCCGTTTTTTTGCGTTTTCCTCCGAACGACCCTGAGACTTTTCGAGATACCCGCTCAACGCGCTACTCGGCATCATCTCAAATTGCAATCGATAGATGGCCGTCCTACTGGCGCCAAAAGATGTCTTTATTATACGAAATACTCCTGCCTACAGACTCCTTCATATGGCGTGACATCTAGTTTCGCTATTTTATTTATATAATGTATCGACCTAACTACCCTTGACTATCGACAATTTTTTTAAATCGATGTCACTTTTTTTATGTCGCTCGAAAAATTTCTGCTCGTATAACGCGGACGAATCAGGTATGACGTGTAAAATGATGTATGGAAATATAAGAGGGATGAACGTTTCGTTCGATTGGGATGCTTGTCGTTATGATTCACCCCACTTAAAACGTTAAGGCTTCAGACCCTTATGACTCCATCGTGTCAGTTCATCCACTTCAGGTGGTTTGATTGATTTTGAATGGCTCACCCTGTAGGGGGGTTCATGTTTGCCGGCTGATTAGTACGACTCTATTTTCACTGAGGGCAGTTTCGGGACCGAGTTATGCAGGACGGATCGTACGGAGAGTCGAGGGCGCCGTACTGGCGATATCAGTTACCCTTAAACGTTCTTTGGGGGTGGATCCACCCAATTCTCCTTTTAGGCTAAGAAAGTACAAATTTTTGACTGACCCGTCGTGTTTCCTCCCCCAAAA
The DNA here is from genome assembly GCF_000341935.2 of Cephus cinctus. NCBI lineage: Eukaryota > Metazoa > Arthropoda > Insecta > Hymenoptera > Cephidae > Cephus > Cephus cinctus. The sequence continues at coordinate 2,018,411 of NW_014332892.1, forward strand.
AACAACAGTAGTTAGTGACACTTTGTGATAGACACCCCTATGTGATTACGAGGTTATTACGTTGACTGACGAGTGATTATTTTCAGGGAGTGACAGTTCTGCTCCTTTGTTTATTTATTTATTCAGATGTCACTTAGTAATCGTATCGATGTTTAATCACGTGTTCCATGTATCATTGTTCGTATGTTAATATATTAAAGATATATAGAAAAAAAATATTTCACGTGGCTTCTGTTATTTTGCGTTTAAATTTCATATCTAGAGTACATAATATTTTTGTTTTCATTTTCCTCTCACAATCAGTATCACGTAACGGCAGGATGGATACCGAATGATAATTAATTAATTAAATATCCACAGCACGTATGTAATTTACAATGGTAAATTTGTCTACAGATAAAATTAACAGAGTAACGTTGCGATTGCAATGGTACGCTCTGAAAATGCAGAAAGTAATTAAAAAAGAAAATTGAAAAATGACAACAATCGGTATTTGATAATAATTAATCGGCGATTCTTCTATTTTATATCGAAAGATGAACCGTGAGAATGAGGAAGTGAGTAAACTTACTGTACAATAGTCATATAAATTATACACAATATCAATCGATTATATTATGATCGCACATTTTGATATGAAATATTTAATTACGGTATATATAAGCAATGTCTATTTCTTTTCAATTTCAATAATCCATTTTTCTTTTTATCACTTTACATAACAGCAACGACCAATCTCACAAACGCTATGCGGTGCATTGCAAAAGGAAGCTAATTGCAAGTGTCTGGTATTGTCATTGTTAATTTACGGCTGTCTAGCGGCTATCACATGGTGCCGGTGTGCTAACGTTACTAAGGTAAAGAAATTGGCCACAATCAGAGAAAAAGTGAAAAATAACAGAGAAAAGTATAGAGAACAAATTTTTCTTAAATAAATCACTTTAATCCCCTGCCATAGGTCGTCATCAATGCCTTTAGAAATCCCATCAGGAGTACGAAGCACGTGTCACCCTGCGACGATGGTTACATATACATACCGGTGAGTATTTGCCATGAGTATACATAACAAGATAAAAAGTAATAAAATAAAGCCTAATAAATATTGACAATTTTTTTTTAAACAGGTGGCATTCATGGGTATGCTCTACTTGGTTTATCTGGTAGAGTGTTATCATTCACCGACAAGGATAGATCTTTTGCATTCAAAGAGTCAAGACAGCGTCCTGTCCAAACTGTCGCAATTAAGATTTTCCCAGCCAACGATATGGTGGAAAGCAATTTCTTATCATTACGTACGAAGGAAACGGAGGATAACACGGTACAGGAACGGTGATAATTACACGACAACGCAGGTAGATCTTAAAACGATTTAGGGATCCACGTAACGCCTTTGATTTAAATAAATAAATTACAGAGCTGGTTAAAAGGATAAACTCGACCTTTCATAAGGTCCCTCTATCCTGGTTCTTATTACAGGTCTACTATGAGAGGTCGAACACGCATGCAGCTACGTCCTTTTATTTTTATGAATACTGTGGCGTCAGGGACATCAGTAAGGAACTGATCCTGGACCCAAATACACCAATCACTAAGATAAACCTGACTAAGGGATTTGCATTTTCGAATATGAGATCAGCCACAGAATTTGAAGAGGCCAGATCGCGATTTTTTGCTGAACAGGTAAGTTCAGTTTAATTTCTTAAAAGATTTTGACTAGGTGCTCGTATGATGATTGGCACTATCAATCTTCCTGTTCCAGGAACACAGAGACAATTATATGGAGATGAGAGAAGGCTTGGACCTGGGATACAATTTCAATCCTACTAACTTAGTAGCCGTTTTTGGTAATCCTTGGTTCACGAATTCCTACGTTTACTGGTGCTTTAGTGCATTGTTACTAAGCTGGCCGCTCAGGATCATCATCGAATGTAATACGCAGTACGCTGATTATCAGGTAATGTTAATACAATTTTTGTTAACATGTATATTATCATATAATGACAAGTAACGCATTGATTTTAAGATCACTAAATTGTTTGGGGTCAATTACGATACTCCATCCAGTGGCGAACCCATTCACGCATCCTCGAGCCAATTAAGTGCGCCAGGATCGTATATGCTGGCACCCAGTTACAGCGAAGCGTTATTAATGGATCCTTCAGCAACCGGAAACGAAGACGAAACCAGAGAAATGGTACCGAGTTACTCGGAAGCACTTTTGTACGAACGCGCAGAGGATGTTACGCCCTGTGAGATTACAGTCGAGAGGAATTCTAATGGGAACGACATGATGGTTACTGGGTGCGAGTGTCCTTGTCACATGATTGTTCCAGGCACTTCCGTGTCAACGATTAGCCTTGCGGAACAAGAAGAGGTACCGGTGAATGTAATAGAGAACTCTGAGGAGAGGTCACAGAATGACCTGAACGAAGTGCAGGAAACTTTACGGCTGATCCAACGATCGGGAAGCATCAGTGAGGCTAGCGTAGTTGATAACAATTTTGCAAATCCATCCAACGATTTTGACATTGAGATAAGAACGTGTTCCAATTGTCAAGCCGGGACGAGCACGCAAACAATTAATTCCGAAATTCTACCAAGGATATTAGGACACAACAGACTGAACGGCGGATGTAGACAAGTATCTTTAGAAACGTTAAATAGCGGAAACGCAAAGGAGATAAGAATACAGCGTGAAATATCCGAGCCAAATTTGAAAACGGATTCTGATCTGCTCAATTCGAATACGCTATTTCTTCGTGTCAACGGCCAGAGCCTTGAGAACATTTTGGAGCACGACGAGGTCGAAGGTCACGACATGCGAGCTTGCTCTGAAAGGGCTGAAGCTTTGGTCCTCGAGGATGAAGACTTCCTGGCCCTAAAATCCAATCCGTCCACAGAGTCCAGCAGCGACAGCAGTGGCCAGGGTGCAATTCCGAAGAGGATAGAGATGAGAAGTCGTGTGACGGTCAATCCAATGTGTGAGGTCGTCAAAAAGATACCAAGCTCCAGGACTTATTTCTGCTTAAAGTCAATCCTAAAACAAAACAGAAGAAGGTACACACTTGTTACAACTGAGGAGTTACAAAGCCTTGCCGAAGGTGAACGTAACAGACTGGTCTTTGTCGAGGACCTGGAGATACCTCAGCGACCAGGAACATCCTCTGACAGTGGCTCCACTAGGGGCTGCGTTGAACTTCCGATAAGTGATAAGACTCGTGGCGATCATGGATCGCGAGAGACTCTAGATAGTCAACAGAATTCAAGAAAAAAACAATTACAACGAATTAATACTAGCTGCTGTCTTACTAATGAAAAAAGTGAAAATTCCAGGTAGGACATAATATCTCATTGGTAATACCAACCTGAAGTCAATTATGATTAATCCAAAAACAAACTTTTTTTTCAGGGTATTAATATTCGCCAGTCCCATACAGGAAGTATGTCCGAGTGATCCATTCGGTGGTAAAAAAGTGGTACCAACCGAAAATCCACCAGATTACGAAGGGGCCGTGAATCTTCCTGTGCTGACTCGACTTCGTAGATCCTTAACGGAACGTGAATCGCCCAATCAGAGAACTCATAATTACCGGAAGCACCATCGCACCATGAGCGTAGAGCCGGAATACCTGTTTTCAGAGAATTACAGACAATGGGATCAGAGCGATTATAGAAATAGTATAATATTACCAAACGAAGGTTTGATACCGTCGCAAGGCACAAAAATCCTCCTGCAAACTACCAATCGAATACCAATCAATCAATCCACAATATTGCCCGATGAAGTCGCCATGGAGCAAGAACATTTTTTAGAATCCAATCAAGCCATTTCCAATCTTCCTGAAGTTGCTTCCAGAGGTAAATTCTCCAGACTGACGCGTTCCTTGACCGAAAGACGAACCGGAAGCCGAAGGGCTGATCATTGTCTTCATAGAAGCTTCACGGAACGTGTCGAATTTGCTCGTAGACCCGGAAACGGTAGATGCACCAATCTCAACATGGAGACTTCGTTGTAACGAGTGGCAGCCGTTGGAACTGCTTATTTCGACGACGTAACGAAAATTTTATACCTAAGTGCAGCTTATGTCTTCTTTTATTATGTTTCTTCTGACAGATTTTCATTCAGCCAATTATATTTTTTTAAATATAATCATTGCTCGTGATGCATTCTTGGAAATGATCAATGACCACGTGCACGAGTGAATTATAATAACATGGTTATGATTTCGGAAAAAAATGGCTGCCGCTAAAAAAAATTTGCTTTCCCGTACGAACCAAAACGCCCAATGTAAATTCGTGTTTAAGCTGCTTGTTGGGGCGGGGGAATAAAGGGGTGATAAAGATATTAAGTGATTTATAAAACAGCAGCGCACAAATAGCAAATATGTGCCATAGGGGCTTGCGTAGAGATCTATAGTTCTTTATTAATCTGGTACCAGATGTCAAAATAACGGAATATGTGTAAAACGTGAAACTTTGGAAAAATTTTTTATCTGGTATCACGATTGGTACGTGTTAGATGATGATAAGAAGAAAAAAAACAGAGTCGGCTTGCCTTTCAGATAAAGAGTATCTACTGCGAATTTAAAGTGATTTTTCTGAATTATTGACCTTTGTCAACAATGATGATTCTTCATTGTCGTACGTGACGATGGCCATTTTTAATTCGCATAGGACTCTCGTCGATAGCTCAATATATACATACATACACTAATAGTAAGTAAACCAAACACCTATTAATTAATTCGTAATAGATAATGAAAGTTACGAGATTTATTATGAATATATATATAATATATTATATATATATTATATTATATATATATATATATATGTATACCAAGATATATTTGTTGTATTTGTATTTTAAAAGCTTATACGTGTATTTTCGACTATACAGGTTATTATTGTATTACATCGCGCAAGTATTCCTAACGTCAATTTAAGCTTAAGCTAATTTTTATTGTATTATGGTGGTAATGCGTGTGTGAGGGGATTGTTATTGATTCATTAATAATATTATTATTGGGGCTCGAAAATATGTGATATATATATGTATATGTATAACACCGATTTTGGCTTTTTGGGACTGACACGAAATCCTCTTGAACGTTCGTTTAATATTTAGATAAAAATCCTCGCCTGTCGCTCAGTAATTTTCCCCGTTTTCGGGAAGTTCGCTTGGTAAACGCTTGGTTGTCCGAATACGTTCAACTGCCAAGAGTAGTAATAACAAGAGGAAAAAAGAGTAAAATTGTGAAAAATTGTAATAACAAAAACAGAAGTGGTCTCGAAAATTTGAAGATTCGCCGCACGCAGTATACCGGATTTTTAATAATAAATAAAATAAAAAGTAAAGAAAAAGAAAAAATAATGCCAAAAAAATTAAAACAAAATATATACGAGGTGGTCGTATTGTAATGTATACACAGCGTTCACTAGCGATATGGCGATATTGACGTGTTACAAAATGAAGTATTGGGGATTTTCAAAAGAAAAAAAAATCTCTCGGTCCGCTCTTCTATTATGCAGACAATCCGCGAAATATTTTCGGGCCCGGATGCGAGGAGATAAGAAACTTACCGTAGGAAGAAAATCGGTAGGGGAGCGAGAATTAATAAAAGTTAATATAACATTACATCGTATAACGTATGCCGTCTCAAAAAAGTGCTCTTGAAACTAAGGTCATAGTACGAAATGAGGGAAAAAATCTTAAATAATAATTATAATCGGGCACGCGATGAATTATGAAGTGTGAAGGGAGGAGGGGGAAGGAGTGACCAAAAAAGATACGTTTGACAAAAAGTTTGCGCGATACCGAAAATAAAAGCCTCTGTACCTATATACTTAATGGCGCAAATTTTTGCGCGATAGAAACTAGAAAAGTTTATAGTTCACAATTATTAATAAATAATTGATATTACCACAATTAATACCGTATATTGCAATATATTGCTTTATGTATAAAGAAAATAAGAAATGAATTATGGTTACTGAATAATAAATGTTGAGATATGAGAACCATGTGTTTTTTGATCTTTGGTACATATATCCGCGTGCTAAGCGCAACGGAATGAGAGGATTTTTCATTTTGTATTTGATATATTTTTCAAAAACACAAATATCCGTTTAACGAACGTAATACATAATAAGTAATGCAATCTGCATGGTAATGGGTCAAAAGCCAAATAGAGTTTTGATCCAGAACCATATTTTATGTATACTATATCAACACATATACATATTTAGACGATATATTTATATTTATTTATATAATATAAATTATGTCCTACGTGATCTTCGCTTATTTTATTACATGTCGCCAGGACGAGCGAAGATCGCATAGGCGCATTTCTAAATGTCGATGTGAGAAAAACTGTCTTAAAACCTTCGTCGTACTTGTGCCGTGATTTCGAGGAATAAAAAAAAGTGTCTTCACCATTGTAATAAATATATTTTGTTTTCTTTATCACGACGCGAACACCATTGCTGTGTGTGTGAAATAAAAGATAAGATGCGGGTTTTCGTTTATCTTATTGTTTTTCCTGTCTTTCTCCCTTCATCTTGGACTAGCGTATAGCAGACACTGCTAGTTTTACCAACGAGCAGACGTTCATTTTACAGAGTATAATTAATACATTTATTAATACTAATTATTCTTTGTAAAGTCGGGCCGCGTATAGTACACCCTGTAGTACAGTGTTTTGCTTCGCCATAGCGAATACGAATTGTCGAATTTGAGTAGGTAAACCCCCTAGAAAAAATACCATCAAACCAAGTTCGTAAGTTTCCATGTTTATTGTGCTAAGTATTAAGAAAAGTTTTTATTTATTAATACACTCACCTGCCCTGGATACTGGTGACTGCCAGCGTACACCTCTTCCTGGGAATCTCTCCTAAACACCTGAAAATTAATAAGTAGATAATAACGAATTCTTCTTTTTTAATGCTGATGTTACTTGCATTTACTTGCTATACTTACAGGTATTATAATACTTATAGGAGGTGTGGTTGGTTTATATTCGGATTTGACGCCGCCATTGACAGCTCCGCTTTCTAAATCTTCTCGAGATTCGTAGTCGTCCTCATCCTCGTCCTCGTCTTCAGACTCGCTGATGTGCACAGATACTTGATTCGTATCCGGCTTGGACCATTCAAAGTACACACCGAAACCAATGTCATATCCATCTGTGGCAAATTCCCAAAATAGACAGGAACCATCTTCGTGAGTGGGTACTCGAACTGTCACTGTTTCACCATGACCAACTTTAATGACAGCATCGCTAGCTTCTTTTCTGATGGTATCCTTAAACTCGTCGACACCTTTCCTCGTCCACATTTCTGCTGGGGAGATTGGTGGCCAGTCATGTTGTACTTCGTCAGAATCTTCATCGTTTAACGGCGTTGTTTCTGTCGATTCTATAGCTTCATTCTTTTCCTCATCTTTGCTAATATTTTCTGGTGTGCTGTCCTTCTTTTCATTGTCCTGTTCCTCGATGACTAATTGATTTTGATGTAATTGCTGCATGTATTGGTGGTAGTGTTGCTCTTGTAATTGTCTTATAAGAACACCTTGTTGCTCAGGATTTCCAGGATATTGTTGCTCGGCATAAGCCTTGAATTGATAATAGGTTTGTTGATTCAATGCTTGCTGTATTTGTCTCCTTTGGTTCTCCTGTTTTAGTTGCTCTTCCTCTTCTTTCTTTTGAGCCTCCTCTAATTCTTTTAGTCGTTTCTCTTCTTCTATTTTGTTCAATTCCTCTTCCTTCTTCAGTCGTAATTTCTCTTCTATATCTCTTTTCTGTGCTTCGACTACAGTCTTAAACAAAGGGCATAGCTTGTCTAACAAGACTATAAAACCTTCCATCGCCTGTTCCTTTGAAATATCTCCTAAATTTTGCCATGCCATTCGACGATCTCTTCCTATCACATCTAATACACCCAATGGTGGTGCATTTTCTGGTGTACATTTACCATGAGTTACCTGCTGCGTAAATGCCACTAACTTCAATTTGTCTTCATACGAAAGATGCACAGCCTTTCCTTCTTTTTCTGTAAACAAAGATATACAATGTGAAGGGCTCATAAAAAATGACACATTGTAAGTACAAAATCGATATCGTGCTGCTGCGAATAATTCATCGTGACTGACGTGTTCAATGAAGAGTCATTAATTCCTTATGCTGTGCACAACATTGTCAATAAATGTGGAGACCTTTTTGCCTTCTTATACGGTTGACAATAATCCACGACAAGGCATGAGAAAATTATTATTAAACAGAAACAATTTCTGATATCTGACCATATTTTCAGATTCATTTTTCGTAAAATACTTAAATGCAAAGTGTAAACAGAACAAGCACATGACAGTCCATTAAACTAGACACGCACTAACAATTAAAACGTCTTGCGTATCTAATGAAGCAAAACACGAATAACGTGCGTAAAATTTTCAAATATTCAAAATACGAATTATTTATCGTCCTTAAACATAAAAACCATATAAAATCCGAAAGAACGTTGAAAAAGAAGAGTATTGCATTCGGGAATAAAGCGCACTCACCTTTGTAGAAGTTAAGCGCAATTTTATATAGTTCACGAGTTTCAAAACCCGACAAGTGTGGTTCAAAGACTTTTGCGTTTTTACTATCGTCTTTATTTTTCGTTGTTTCACCGGTAGAAACCTTCAATTTCTCAAAATCCGTCCCGACGACGGAAATCTCACTGTTTTCGGCCGCCATTTGCGTTTGACTGACACGTCAATGAGCAGTAATGCCAAAATTCACTTTTAAGCCCTCCAAGAGTTACGCGAAGTTACACAGTAACTACTGTTGCCAAAAATCGGAAGAAGGAACCGTAAATTCAGAACAGTATTTCCAAAATTAAATCTGTCAGCATTTATACATCCGTCAGCATATACTCCACATGGATATAAGTCTTTAAATTATCAGCCGCAAAGTAACAGTTGGCAACAATAGCACTACCCTTCTAGATAATGCTCGCGCACTATACGGTTCTGAAGTTTCGATAAAACTTAAAATACGTTCTGCACTAACATTCTCTTCCACGGAAAAGATTGATTATATTATTGGCGTAATGCTAAATGTTTCCTAATCAATCTTCTTACTTTTTATAAACGAAACAAGAAAAAAATTCCAAATAAACGACTGTCGGTATAAATGATCGACATGTATCGCTGTGCTGCCTCTACAGTAAGTTGCCGACGTGACCGATATTATCAAGAATTCCCGACTTATCGTCTGTTATCCAGTTACCACCAGGATGCACAATTTCCGGAGACCGATAGATGAATTATTTCAAAGAACTATTATCAGTTGGCGCCACTATCATCTACATGATTAATTCAATCAAGATCTGTTGGATTTTAATACTGTGCTAATTAAGCACTTCACTGTAATTGCATTATAGTGATCACTCGAGCAACTGTTTTGTTATAAATAAGGAAAAGCTTTGGGTAGTAATTGAACGACTGATACAAGTTTGATATTTTTAAAAAGTGTAATTATATTGTAAGTTTGATAATTTTGATTTCGAAGGATCTACAATGATGCCAGATGCCATCAGCTAGATTGCGATTTGACTTGGGCAACATGATAAGGAACATTGGACACAGGTAATAGATTACGCGTAAGAGATCAAAAGATGAATATAGAGCATTCTTTTAATTTATAATCATTACGAAATGTTTGCTGCAACAGAGAGAAAAGACGCAAATAATTGCGAGGATACGCAGAACTTTTTGCGTACAAAGAGTTTTTATTTGAAAATAATATAGATACGGACAGTTAATTTTCAAAAAAAATTCTTATCGACAGCTTCGATAAGCAAAGATTACGGCCATATGTCATGGTTGTGCTAGATGACAAGATACCTATCGCGCTAAATGCCCTAGTGGTTCAATAAAGGTAGTTAAGGCTGATCGAGTCCCTACTTTTTAGTAGCCGTGAGACTTTTTCCAAGCAAACTGGAATTCTGAAGTGTCATCATGGCGTCATACGTATAGTAATAGCTACGTCTTATTTTCTCCAATTATACTTGACGTCTTTCTAACTCTGAGACTTCATTCACCTCCTTCTAGGTTATTTAGGTCAGAACCTCGAGATCTCATGAGAATCTCTGAGAATCTTAATTCCAGTTGAAAGTCTTTTGTTGCTTGTATTCTTATTCCAATATGGTAAACTTTAATGGAATCCCCAAGGAAAGTACAAAAAGAAGCTACACGATTTACCGAATTGGCAATGTATTACTTAATATAGACAGAGCTTAAATATTACTTTATCAGAGCTTAGTATATACTGTTTGGGAGCACTTGTCCACTAAGCCTGGACACTTCACCTCGAGGGTCTCTTGTCATTAAAAAATTAAGGTTCAGTCATGCATCATGTTGAACGACCCCTAATCTTATTCAACTTCAATCGATCTCGTTCACCGTCAAAAAAGACGAATTTCACGCGATTGACCATCTCGCTCAATGAAAAACCAATAAAGTGCTCAATTTTGTCCGAGTAAAAAGGATTCTTGCTCGCTATCATTTTATTACAGAAACATCTTATAATTTGTCTTTGACGTAATCGATACACTTGACGTAAAAACTCGAAATCTCACCAACGAAATTGATCAATTGCGATAACTTGGATACCCAACGGCTTGGTTGCTTAAGTAATTATTAATTATTTACATATTTTCTAATAATTCATACTATCGTAAGATTTGATTATTTAGCAATTTTCACACAACATTACACATGGACATTAACGTAGGATTGGATCAGTCGAGAAAATTATAATTTATAAAAAAATTAATGCAATCTTTGCTAAATTTTATTACGGTCCATTGACTGTCTTTGTCGAGTTTATAACATTCGATATTTGGGGTTCCGTATGCTGTTACATCTTGCAGTAGTGACACTAATCTATATAGGGTGTTATCAAACAGATAACGTTGCCAGCGCTCCTATCTGGTAGCCATATTTTCGATGCAATATATAGGTGATCAATGTATTAGCTATACTTTCCAGTGTGGTAATACGAGCACAACCGTTAACCTCGTACAGATACTTTTCTTAGGACTAGCTAAGCTATTTGTTGCACTAAGTTATACCAGTCAGAGATCGCTAGATCATGATTAGTTGACCGTGTGCTTTTATTCCTATCTCAAAACTAAATCCAGTCTAAATATTCCACGCTATCGTACCACGGTCGTAAAGAATAAGGTATCACGACAATTTGTAAACGAATCGGCTAATTTCTTTGTATTAATGAAAAGTCTGATAAAATCAATTATTATAAATTATATAAAAGCTCGTGTAATACAAAGAGTGAAAGCGAATTAAAAGAAATAAGAAAAACGTGGTGGACTACCGACAATCGGAACATCGACGATCCGACGGCCAAGAAAATTTTCATTTTCGAAAAGGGACACCAAACAGAAAACGACATTCTGATGGACTTTTCCCCAAAGATCAGTCGTTTCCGACTGTAATATCGTTTTACGTGAAACTGACAATTCCTGGTGATTGAAGAACTCAACGAATTTTCGGAATACCACAGTACGACGTAGACTCGATATCCGACAGGGAAAAAATGGCTACTGGATACGATGAATGTTATGATGCTTCCTGGCATCTGATTCCTCCAGATTATGTTAGCAATGAGGATGATTACAGGTAAGCTAAAAAAACATATTATATATTGACTAACTGAATTATAAGATATTATAAACATATAGAGATTCTTTGAACTCACGTTAACGCATTCGATTTGGATGATACCAGGCTAACCGGAAGTAAACGTTTAAGAACCGTCACGCATGTTGAGGGTGAATCCTCGGCGTAGAGTGGTACGCCTTGTTACACCTCACAGCGGAAAAGGCCCAGCTGCAAGCACCTGTTGGTTTCCACGATAAATTTCAGAATAATCCAAACCTAATCACCCGCTTACTCTTACCAGAACAATCAGATTTCTTAATATCGTTTTCAGTTTTTTAGCCCAATTATAAAAAATCATTGCCATAATCAGGACAGTGTAGTTAAGTTGATGTATTAAGGGTAAAAAAATTATTAAGAGAAGAAAAAATTAAAGGATACCTTGGGATAATATATATATATACATATATATTAGTGTAACCATGATTCTTGAAATAACTTCTTAAATGTTTCTTAAAGTATGCGACTTAACTAGCCGTGCAAAGTTTGGGTCACGTTTGACCCCGTGATTTCTTAGGGGCCTTATTCACTCAGTGAGGGCCCTTGAGGTGCCCCGTCGGGTTTTCTACTACGAGACCTTACTACGTTCATTCATGTGTCTTGGGCCCGCTGGGCCTTTGTCAAAGACTTCATGAATGAACGTAAAACTCAATAGTATTTTTTTTCTCCATCTCTTGTAACTTGGAGAAACTCGCGCCCTTTTACAAGAACGAGGTATAGCGTGTGTATCTTGTTACTAAAGAAGTCCTGAGTTACGCCAATGCGTCGCTACACACAGGGCATTGGATATATTATAGATATCTTGTTATCCAATTATATCAATTGATTGGTACTGATTACGTATCGTTTCTTGATAGATAATAGAGAGAAATTAATAGTCAACGAAGAGTCACGATATTCGGGTCGATTGGATGTACGGATTCTCAAAATTATTCCTGTCAGGTTCTTTCCCATGGTCAATTTGAATTTCGTGTGGCATTTTTTTTTTTTGACAAATGATTTCATGTCAAATTCATGGGGATGCTGAAAATGGATCCCTTCTTCCAGAGACCACACAGACAGGTAAATCGCTTGAATAGAGTTGCCAAAGTATACTTTGGATTATTTTATTTGCAGGTACACCTGTAATAAAATAATAGTTTAGAACCTGTAATTAATATTTATAACGTAAATTATACTATGAATTTTTCTGGGCATAATTAAAAAACCGTATCTATGACACTTTTACGATGTTCTCCAGTGGTATATATATCTTTTTTCAAAATAACCCCTCGAGAGCCTTTTCGAACGTGACCAACTCGTAGAGAGATAAGTGGTGCTTGAAATGCTTGAGCTACTCAAGGTACACTCGAGTATAGGTTAGAAAAATCCACCAATATGAAAATCCCTAGACGAGCCAAAATAGGGGTGCATGAAAGGGACGCCGACGTTAGGGTGATATTTCGAAAATTTCGTTAAATCTTGCGCTGGCACGTACAGGCAATAAAAGTAGAAGCGTTCAGGTGCGCCATTGCCACAGCCGACAGGTACTGATATTGTAATGTTAATGGTGAATTTCCAAAATACCTACTAAATGGGTGAGCATCCATTGAGCGTAGCACGTTTTGCCGCACCTGAACGTCGCCGACTAGACCGTCCTTCGTAGGTTAGGTTATGTACAGTACTTTAAGTACAAGTGCGCCAGTAAAAATCAATCGAGCTCCCATACAGTGCCTTGTGTACCTAGGAGTTATTTGGTTAGCTTGAATAATTGAAAATTACAAAGTTTCAAAATCCTTTGACTACGGACGCTTCAGACTAAGAGAAGAGAAAATACTGGAGTCTAGTGTAAACTGTGAATCTTAGAAAAAAGCATCCAAGATCTCAGCTGATCTCAGACTACAAGGAATCATCTAGCCAATGACAGCCATTTGTAATTTAAATCCTGTAATCCGAAGCCGCTTTTCAACGCGATTAACTCGACCGCAGGTTAAATCCTTCGTTAGCGTTGGAAATAAAGCTTTAACCTTACCACCAGTTAATCCTACATTCGAGCGACGGTCTAGAGACTCTTGGTTAATCCGATCATTTTGATACGTTCCTTCCCACAGTATTTCTCTCTCTTCGTTTCTCTAATAGAACGAAGTAAAATAGTACGTAGAAACGCGTTAAAGGTCTGAGAGAGAAAAGGATTGTAATGGGGAAAAAATATACCTTGTATGACGAAGTACCAAGTGGCGGGAGACGACGAAGCAGTAAAGCAACGAGACGTAGACAAATTGGATTGCGTGCTCGAAACAAGTTGGCACAGCTATCGCCAAACAGTCGTGGGAGCAAGGCAAATGTTCCTCGATTGCCGAGGCTGAAGTTGCTCTTCCTTTTTCTTCCATTCCTTCTTCCTTTAGTGTGTTTTTTTATTCGATTTCTCTCATAGCAAAAAGTAGAACTATCCTACCTTAAACTTGATTCTAACAGAATTAGACTGGTCGACTCAGGTAGCGGCGTAGCATATGATTCAAGATGCGCAGTAGCCCACTGCGCAACTGTTCTTTACTGCGGCTAAAGCTAACCTATTTCACGGCGGAATTTATTCCGATGATAAATCCCATGGAACTTTCGGTCCACCCTTGAAGAAGAGACCTCGTGGCACCGCCCTCTTCCGTAGCTTTTTGACTTTTTCAAAGTATCCACCAACACAAAGAAACACTGAATGAACCGGAAACCCTCGCGTCCTGCCTTCCGTTTACCTGTTCCACGCCGAATTGGCCTTTTCTATCTTCTGTGTCTATGGGCACAGGAACTATATATAATACCTATGTAGGTATATGGCGATGCGTCTATGGCGAAACCGAAGTAACACGTGTATCCGAACGAGTGGTGCTACAGGTTCGCTTTATATTACCTTTTCTCAACTATGAGAAATTTCTACTAACCTTTTGATTTCATGGGGTCCACTTTACTTCTTCTTACATTATAGTAAAAAGGGTCCGTTTTCCTTGCTACTGTTAAAGAATCGAGGTAGCTATATGAGTAATTGCAATGTGATACATCAGTCGATCGCTAAAAGCATTCTACGATTATCGGCCGTTACGGTGTATCATGAAAACGCGTCATTTGCTTGACTGTGCTTTCACGTATTAGTTTATGCTTGAATATAGATAAATTATATTACATAGATCCTAGATAGGATTAGAAACATGATGCATACATGAATACAGCTATAACTAAAATGATGTCAAACATTATAACTCCTAGATTAAATTTTGAATTTTCAAGACACACATTTATTTAAACTATCAGTGACTAAAAATAAAATAAAATTTAATTATTCAATTAAAATCAATTCTAGTGACAATCAGGATTTGGCTAATCAATATAAAAACTGTGTCTGACATCACGTGCGGCAGTTCTAACCCACTTTTGACTATCAATAGACGACAATCTATAAAGAGGAATAGAACGAGAGAGAGAAGTGAGGAAAAAAAACATGAAAGATCGAAATGACACAGTAAAAGCACCGCTAATGCTCTTTCACATTAACACTCGACGTAAAGTATGTTCTCGGTGTAAAAAGCGCTAATCGATGAGAAGCACCGATTGGCTGCCGCTGGTTCAGGGGTTGAAACCACCCTTAGCAAGTTTCGTCAGAACGTACGTCCATTGGTTAGTCACAGGATGTAAGTGAGGACCGCCCATTGGCAATCTATCCGTAAGTTACCCAACCTGCGAACACGCAACTGCCACAACGGTTGGTGAATCTAGTAAATTTCTAAAATTCCCTAGAGAATCAAAGAGGCGTTATACTAAGGGAGCCACCGGTACGAGTTTGAAATTTTACGGTGACGCCTACGGGATCCGCCCCTGACGTCAAGGGTGCTTGAGACCCCAAACAGGACGGAGGTAGGGAACACTAGCCGTCAAGTGCTCGTCGAGGACACTCAAAAAGTACAAGAAGTCCTCCACTTCGCTAAAAAGGACCTCACCCGCACGATCCTCGACATTTTAACCTATAAAAAATTTTCGCGACTGTTCTACCGTGCCAGTGTTTCTTTTTTTGGTTTGTCGATATTCACCTCGACATTGTAATACAGTGACTGCCCTGGTTTTTCAGTGTGAGTGATTTTTGTTGTTGTGAGAGATCCATAACGAGGGGGAGAGAACACGGTTTTCTCTTGTCAAATATATAAGAAAAAGGTAAACCAAGTTCGAAGTTGAGAAAATTGACGAGGAGTTCTACGAGCAAGGAGCATCTAGACGGTGTCTGTCTTTGATTAATATGTACTGACAAAAGTTTATCGCGAGTTTATCTCCACCAAAATGGCGGACAAGAATAAGATTCTACCCTGGCCTCTTCTACCCTACTCGGCCAGTCTCTTAAATCATGTCTGGTACAGACAGCTTGCACTGAACTCTAGGTAAAGAAATAGTCAATATCTCAAGATCTGTGTGTTGTGTGTGAGCGGGTGGATGTGAGAATTTGTATCTAGTGCTTTCATTACACTGTCATACGTACGTATCTTGAATTTTAAATTTAAAAAAAGAAAACCAAAAGTTTCAAAATATAGACATTGTAGTTACGAATGAAAGATTTTACATTGTCTAACCAAATTAATACGTCGAATTAAGATTTACAGCAGCTACCTTATCACGTTGAGATCATATCGTTATTCTTGATAAGAAATCAAACGCGTTTCGAATATCCAATCAAATTCTACACGCGAGACAGTGAGAACGATTGGCTCATATCCTGTGTGCCTAAAATGGCTTCTCAGAGGCCACTTAGGGAAATGAACAATTTTCAAAGCCATAGTAATTCACCAGAGTGTCTAATAAACTTAAACACGCATAATTCCCATAGTGTATCACTATGTGGATTAATGATAAACTTTCCATAAAGATAATCAAATGATTTATGTGTAATATCAAGCATTGACATACTAGGACTATATTATATGCTTAATGTATCTCATTCAGGGATTTCAATGCCGGGTTATATTGAGAAGGCAGATTTTTGGAATTTCTCAAATTTTTTTATTTCCTGTATAGTTTTTTTTGTTTTTGCTTATCTCGACTTCCGGCGGCAACAGGGACTTTGAAAATGTTCAATACAATGTAAGGATAGAAGCGTGGCCGAACGTGCCATGATAATGGGACGTTTAGCTTATGGTTACAGTACAAACCAAGGTCCTCCGGGCAGGTTGTTGGAACGTCCCGCAGGTATCCTTAAGGTCGGTTTCTAGAAAAAGACACGTTTAATCGCATCTTAAAAGGCCGCTGGCTTCTTGACGAAGTGTCACCCGGTTCTTCGGCGTCTCTTCTGAGGTGGTTAAAAGGCAAAATTGGATTGGACCGTCGGGTAGTCGGACGTATTCTTTGTGCTTAAAATCACAGACTCCTAGAAACTCTTTTTCGTTAATCGCAAAAAGCCAGAGTCCCATGAATACCGGAACGAAGGTTCCATCCTATATACGATGGCCACCTGCTGTTTCGCGCTTAGATCCTTTATGGGGAAAATCACTTGTTTATAAATTTTTCCTGTGCCCCGACAAAACATTTACTAAGGTTGAGGCAACAAAGTCAAAGAGAAACAAATGAGAAATTGGTTTTTACGTAATCCTCCTTTTTTCTTTTTAAAGATTATTCGAAAGCATGAAGATGCCTGCGAGGATGTCCAGTTTTCATATCAGCGACATCCTGGAGCTGAATGATCCCAAACCCACTCAAGAGGAGTCCGAGATACAGGGTATGCCAAAAATCTATGAATAAAGAAGAATCATATTAAAAACCATGTTTTTCCAATACAAATAATTACCATAAAATTCTATTTCATTTTCAGCAGGCACCACAGTAATACCACCAGCAACCGACGTACCGTCGACCTATCAGCAACTCCTGGAGCACACGACCGCCATGTTACAACCGGCTGTACATGCGAATCTAGCCAGAGGTACATTGCCACCACCGCCACCAGGTATATTAGGATGGCCAACGGGTCCAGCATTACCCACGAACATGCCTCAACCACTAGAGGAAGTAAACGGTAAGTCAAGAATACAGAAAATAATTATTTTCAATTTGCTCGTGTACAAAATTTCTTACACCCAATATACGTATCTTGCTTGTACGCATGTAGCTTCTGAATCTTTCCCTTACATACACACACATATATATATATATACACACCTAGTATTCCAACCACGGGATAGAGGGATACGTTGCAACCCTTATTTATTTAGCACCCTACAATTGGTCCGCCTCGCCTAAGCAGGATCTAATAGCCCCGTAAAAGGTCCTTGTGTCCCGTACCCGATTGGTTCGCGGAACAGACAGATGTCCTGCTCCAGGACAGATGCACGGACCGCGACCTTCGATGAATTGAAATTGTCACGCCCAAAAAGGGCATTGTCGGTGGTAGCCATGGTTCCCCAATTTTTTGCGTTCGCTCTTCCCAACCAAGATCCCCGTACCTCGTGTATCTTCGGTTAGCGCCAAGTTTGCAAGGGGGTTGGATTGACCTGTGGGACGGGTACAAAAAAGAATCAGTTATGGATAATTAGGAGGAGCGATACGCTTGATTACGGATACGCGGATTCGTGACGATGGGTCGGGGGTCGGTGGAAAAATAATTTTGTCACTCGGTCCTATCCGCTATTTTTCTTTCTTCGCGTGCACCAGGTCATACATGTATTTACATAAGTTTATAGTTTTAGGCTAATACGTTATCCGGTGCAATAACAAAAGATCGTGGTGGAGAATCTAATTGAAATCACAGTGCGAGTACCGGGCTCGGCGCTAATCTCCCATGAAAACGATACGGTTGATCCCGTGGGGTCAGGCGGGGTCGTGTAGCTATCAAATGGGCTTTATATTGGTTCACACCCTCCCCAACGAAGTTAGGGCTCTCTCACAAAGGCATATTGTTGCACGCGAAAAAAAAAAACCCACCCTGACTCCCAGCTACTAGGACGCATCGTGGCGTCTCGGGGTAAAATTTTACTCGAGGTTAACATCGCCGTTAAATCGATTAGACAGAGCAATAGTTACGTCACTGATTAAATTCATTATACAGCATATGCCTTAGGCTGTACCCACGCGAGGGACCCTCCTTTAACGATCGTTGAAAAATGAGACTAAAAAATCGATGACGTCCGCATCTGCCCTGCTGCAATCAGTTCTAAGAGCCGACGATGATTCGTCTGGAAAAGTGCAGCTGCACCAAGAGCGACCTCGTCGGTCTAATCTACCGGCGAACGCGTCATCCAGGCATAGTCGTTAGTCCCCGGTGCGTAAGTGCGTGTAGGTAGACCTGGTGATGAAGAGAGAGGATGTTGAAGAAAAAAAAATTTTTTAATTTTATTTTGAAAAATAATATTTTTTTACCTTCGTCATTCCAGTTCTTCAGCAGCCAGACTCGACCAGTCCAACGATCTCGGACCTGTCCTTCCCGTCTCACCAAGACAACGGCCACGAGTCCAAGGACGACGAGCAGGAGTTCGAAGAGGAGCAACATCCGAACGACTCCCAGGCACACGAGGGCGAGCACAAGAAGAGGAAGCGACGCGTCCTCTTCTCCAAGGCGCAGACGTACGAGCTGGAGAGACGCTTCAGGCAGCAGAGATACCTCAGCGCACCCGAGCGCGAACACCTGGCGAGCATCATACGGCTGACCCCTACCCAGGTCAAGATCTGGTTCCAGAATCACAGGTACAAGACGAAGAGGGCAGCGACGGAGAGGGTGGAGGCTGGCGGAAGTGGATGTTCTCCAAGAAGAGTCGCGGTTCCGGTACTAGTCAGGGACGGTAAACCGTGCCAATCGAAGCTCATGGAACAAGCGACGTATCCCGGAAACGGGCAGGTACCGATGGCGCCCTATATGCAGAAACCGTACTGGTGGTAAACGTTGATCGTTGAACGGATTTGTGCGAACTGGTCTTTTTATTTTCTTCGTGAGGACTCAAAGTTACGGTGGTGTTTTTCTTTCTCTTTCATTACTTTTTACTTTCTCTTATGTTTCCTACTTTCTCCGTTCCCATGGACTGGGCCGAGGCGCTTCGGTCTCGTTAAGACGAAGAGTGATTCTTAGTGCGAATATTATACATATAGCGAATAGATAGACGTGATATAGCTAGATAAATGAATATCGTAAATTTCGAGGTTAATGTATCCATTAAGTTTTGTACAAAGAGTCGTTGGGTATAAAGAGTTCAAATTAGTTATTAGTATTAACCGTGTACCAGTGTCACTCGTCCTTGCGACGAGATTAAATGGTACGACTTCGTCATCGGTGATTAGGATTAGCGCTCGTGACGTGTACGATTAATGGGATTGATCGTACGATTGGGATTGAATATCTATTTTTTTTTTTTTTTCCTTACAGTATGTACTTCCGTATTGTTCGTAAATTTTCAAAGTATTGCCCAAGGAAAGTTTTTTCAAAAGTCTTTATCCTCCCACTGGACGATCCAACGAATTGCGTAACGAGCATAGAGCGTCTATGATAAATCGCGTTAGCGATTCAAGACGTTGCGATGCGATAACAGGGACGATAAGAAATTTTTATCTGTCGCACGTGAAAATAAAAATTGAGACGAACAATAATTAAAAGAACCAGTGACGAGCGGAGAAGATCGTCAAATTCACGAGTCTTCGTAAAAAGGGGTGGAATAAAATTTTTATCTACTCAAAAATTTGTCGCTCATCCAAATTGGGGGTTAAAATAATCTTATCCCTTTTGGTAAGGTATCGTGTAGTTTCGTTGTATATTAAAAAAAAAAAGAATATCAAGAAACCTCAGACACGCAGAGAAACTATAATTTTTCGATTCGAGCAATTTTCTAAAAAAAAATATTTCTAAAAAAAAATAAGCAAATAAAGTCATCAAGGCCAGTTTTTTTTTTTCGGTGAAACGAATTTCACGTGTCTTACGTCTAACGTTTACCGATCAGAGATGACGTAAGGTGGAGATACGAATTATCCCCGTTTACATTAATATTTATTGTAGTAGGTTGTATATATGTACATTGTGTATGATACATAGTAAACTAATATATCAAACGCATATTTAATAAATCCATTGAAAGTGTAAAAAATTGTTACTAGACTTTTAAAAAAAAAGTCACTAGGATCCTTATTCCCTGGATATCGATCGTATCGATCGATCGATATCTCATATAAATGACGATCGAAGCTCGATAATTAATAGAATAATTTGTATATACGTGTATATCTATATACACACGTTGAAAAGAGTCTCGTAAAACACTCGAGAGAAATTTTCCACCCTTCTTATTCCTGTCTCGTAGATACGCCGGATGCCACTGTAGTTTGAGTGACACGCATCCGGCTTCCGTTTCCGAGCGGCCATCTTGTTACCGGTTTAGATTTCCTGAGGGCGCCCCCTCAAACTAGAGCGTTACGTACGGATGGCTCGCTGCGAAAAATTAAAGCTGACAATTCCAGCGTTCCCCTTCGTCAGCGACAGAGTCGCTCTATAGAGACGTCCAAGCATTTATCTCGTCCTTCGACACTGGCAACGTGTTTGCGCGATTGGATTGGTAGAAAGTATAGCGATATCGGTAATAGTTACGATAAAAGTTACGATTGTATATCGCCAATGGAAATTCACCCAAATACAAAATTAATCAATAAAAAAAGAAGAATAAAATAGGCCAAAAATAATTTGAAAAAAAAAAACATCAAATTTTACATAATTAATTAAACGAATAAAAGATCAATAAAAAAGATAAACCAGGTAAAATGCTAAACTTTTTTTTTTTTCAAAAAATATACAAAAAATATATCAACGTCCATCCACGCAGCTGCTATCTGCTACCCATGAACGCAATAACTTTTACCGTAAGAATCGATTTTTCAACGTTGATTAAATCGAAAAAAAAAAATTGAAACGTATCGATCGACGATCGTATATCACAGACGGGTTTATCACGCTGATAAGGACTTCACCGGATATACGAAAATCACTGTGGTACCATGGAACAGTCTCACCACGATTTTGGGGTGGTTTTATGTGAAGATGGATTTTGATTTTATCAACAATCCAAAATTGTCGTATATAGCCTGGGCTCTTAATCTAGTGGCATGAACTTTTATCAGGTTGGTATTTGCAAGCGAAAACACGATGACGTAGCGAAGTAAATGGAGTGGACAGCGGCCGGCATATGCTTTGTGGCGATTCTCTCTTCGGTGTCCTATAGCCTATAGAATATTCTACGACGTGCGCGAAATGTCTGTGCGTTGAACCGGAAGTACCAGATAACATTGAGGGTACGTCATGATTTATATGACCACCCGTTATCTGACTTTTTGGACACGGACCCGTTCGTCCTTATTTAATATATATATATATATATATATATATATATACATGTGTATATAGGGTAAGGGTAGAAATCGAATTCACTCTTCTAAAGAACGGACACTGGTGACTCCTTACTATTTTCTACCCCACAATAGGCATCTAGGGGGTGGCACAGTCAGCGTTCAAGTGGTCCAGAGTGAAGAAGGGGGTAGCTCGTTAAAACGACGAATAAATATTAGCGATAGAGGCACATGGGGTCAGTATCCACAGGGTTACCAATCAATAAGAGAAAATAAATTGATAGTCCCGGACCGGCGGGACGTCCCCTAATATTTCCGAATGTAATCGAGGGGGTGTGCTCTCTTGGAGAATCGAGTGAGACCAAAGAGAAGGAGAGAGTAAAAGTAACCAAAGAGTAATAGAGAGAGAGAGAGAGAGGGATGAATAGAAGTAAAAAGAAAAAAAAAACGAAAAAAGTTCGACAATGCAGTCAGCCCCTGGACAGTAGCAGGGGTTGCACTGTATTCCGAGGGTGTTTTATTGGCCGGTTTCCGTGGGGTGGAAATTCTGTATAATACAGTAGAATCTTTCCAAAGGAATACTTTAACCCCCTGTATCCTACGGTGCTTCGTGCTTTTCCTACTGGCCTCAGTCAGCCCATCCAAGTACCTGCAGTCCTGCAACCAAGATCTTCGCTTCCGGTTTGTCAATATTCTTCGGGCAAAGATTCGATTCATCCCTTGACTAATTATATTGAATCAGCCTTGAATATTGGTCGATTTATAAAACTGTATTTACAATATATATATATATAAACTTGGAATTTGCCGAGGTATAGGGAACGCCATTAATTTCCATAGAAAATAAATGATAACAAATGATGATAACCAAAGTCAGATAAGAGGATAGTGCCAGTCGGTCAATTATCACAGTTACAGTATAAGCCAGAGTGAATTTCCATGTGAACAACCCTTAAGGTCGTGCGACCATAGTCAAAAGAGCATAGTAAACCCATGGATGCTCCATTGTCAATGTGGCTCAACCGGAAGTTAACTTTTTAACCAAGAGAAGGACACGTGCCGATATCATCCGATCCACCCCCGGGACAGGTCACGCGACCGGAAGAAGCATCCTAATTGATATTGATTCGCGGGCTCCCATCACGTTTTTCAAGGGACGTTATTTTCATACCTAGTAAAATTCGAGCTAGTTAGTTACTTTGCGTTCAATTTTGAACATAACCTAAAGGCTGTTGATGGTTGGTTAACGAATGATAAAAAGAGCCAGCACTTCCGGTTCTTATTTTGGGTCCCTTTAACGCGTCGCTAAATCCAACTGTTTATCTACTACAGTCCGTTTCCTCGCTCGAGACTCACAAAGTAAATCCAAACGTCCGCTCGGGCTTGGATCGCGAGGCAAAAGTTTTCGAAAACTTTTTCAATACGTAAAAGTTCGACGGCGCTGGGTTTTACTGTTGGCCGTTAGCAGTTGAAAAGCAGCGCCTAATCGCACCGTGGAGGCGATCGGAGGCTTCGGTTGGCGCTGGCGTTTCCCTCGGAGACTAGATTATGTCCTTCGCTAGTAAAATCGAGAGAGCAGCTAGCGGACGGGAGGAGGTTACGTCGGCTGGAAGCTATCGAGACTGGAATGAATGTGGGTTCGGGAGTGGGAGCGAGAGAGAACGATAGTTTATATAGGCGGAGACACGAGCTACCGTCTGGACGAGTAGGCACTATACGATTGGATTAGAGCCAAGAAGTGGCGTCCTGCGCGGATCGGTTTGAACGATAAGATTTGCGGCTAGAAAAAACACAGTGAAATTAATCAAAGGAAAATTCAACGGGCGACCACCGACAAAGCATATTCCCTGTAAGAATTGATCGTTTCCGGTTCCGCTTCTCTCTTTACGGTACATTGCGGCTCAGCCATGTATTAAGATTACTTAATCGATATACCCTGAACGGGAAATTAATTTTTTTTTTTTCGAAATTTTTTTTACACGTTTTTCGTATTTTTACCTGTTTTGGGATCTAATGAAGATTTATCTTTTAGTGGATTTTTTTTTTTTTTTTTTCGTTTTACGTATACACAAGGCGCAAGACCAACGACGGGAGTTCGCAAACCAGAAGTCAGTGTTTACACGAGTCGCGTGTACGCCGTCTCCCTCTCTTGGTTAAATGGTTAAACATGGATTAAACAAACGGGACCTTGGTTAAACAACAGTTAGCAGCCTTTTAGTCATGGTTAGCCGACTTCTGCACCCTAAAAACACTAGGAGTATCCACGTGGGACTTATTTCGACGAGGCGTGACCGCGATAGCCGTATTTCCCGACGGCTAAGTGACGCTGGGAATTGTTCTCGTTAGGCGTTGGAAAATTATGCGAATACAGTGGAAATGTACAAAGTGGCTAGATAAATCTAGCCTTGGCGGGGGCCAGAAAAAGTGGCGTCTTTTAACACGGGATTTAAGCCGAGTCTGTTAGGGACACTTGCGAGGATCAGGAAGCGTTTAAAGTCCTGAATGGAGGGGTGCGAAATTCTCTTTATTATTGCGAGGGATAGAAAGAAAAATATATATATATGGATAGTCACTTCTTACTGTCAATCCCACGTGATTTTTCCTCGTACTCGGATTTAGAAACGATATATTTTTCTACATGGGATTATGCTTTTCGAAAAAAAAATTATCAATAGACATTTTTCGGAAATGTTTTTTTATTTACAATATTTTCTAAGTCCCCGCGTATATTCGGCGGTGGAACGAAAAATTTTCTTGGCAGATATCGCAAGTGTTATTTTAGGGGTAGTTTTCATTGTCACAGTCGAAACATTCATGGGACAATTAACTGCTCGACCAAAAGCAATATGTTCGCTGGTGTCATGGGTATATACAGTATATACCAAAAACACCCTTATTTCGTGTGTATATGACAAGCGAATCGTCCCACGCCCCACGGGGTTACTTAGTACCCTACAATGGCTGGGACACGCGTACCAACCATTAAACGATGGTTACGCCGATATATAGAGAACTGTCATAAAATCAGCGGTAATGCTAACAGTGTATTCTCTTTGCTTCACCGTCCACCCTTTTACGTAGAATCGGTCATAACACTGAATAAGAATGTACGGTTCCGAAAAAAAAAGTAGGGGTGACTCTTTATTGGCTACCGTAGAAATACGAATTTTTCGAAAAATTAGTTTAGTGAATTTTTTTTTTTGAAAAAAAAAAACCCGACTACCCCACAAAACCACCCTGAAAATCCTTGGCGAAAGATTATCCGAGATTTGGTAGCAGGGTTTGGACGTGGCAAGTATTCAGTAAGGGCGTCAGCGCGTGCATTGATTTCTCGCTCAATTTACCCCGTAGAATTTTCCACCTAGAACTTCTGACCGGACTAAGCCCGAGACCTTAAGCCAGTGGTAAAGTAAACGTTTACCAAATCGTGTCTGACAATACGGAATTTAAGCCTGTTAAATGCGGACACGGTCTGGTACCTATATTATATCGTTCTATTTTCACCGAAATATGAGCCCCCTCGTCAAAGTTCTGGGTGGCTAAAACTTTCGGTACGAGTGACAATATTTTCGGGGGATGAATTGGAAAAATATTTTTATACCCCGTCGCTCGGGCACGGACATAGGTATATGTGTACGCACGCACGCTAAAGGGGATGATTTTACAGGTGAAATTTTAAGATGGCAAAGACAAGGCTATCATCCCTTAACCACTCGGAGATACAACAAAGAGTACGGAATAATGTGAGGACCCGGAAAGCGGAGGCTGCGAACAACCCTTATGAGGGTTAATAATAATCTCATGTATAGGGTGGTCCTTTCTGTATAGGTGTATATCAGGCAGGGTCTCGCTTACAAAATGGCTCAGGGGTTGCTGGCTTTTTTCGAGATGGTAACGTAATATAGGACGAGGAAGGGGCGGCAACCCCTATGCTAGGTCCTCACCTGGGCAAAGGCGTGGCCTTCGCGACAGTGGTCGATAGCGCTGCCCGGGAAACACACCCCGTGAGCGGGAAAGAAAAAAAAGAATAGGGAAGGAGATGAAGCCACTAAGGAAATGCTCAGTCCTGATGGAACGACTGGAGCACCGTCGGATACTTCCGGTCTTGATATTTCCATGACGTTATCAAAAATTGCTTCATTTGTCTTGAGATTCTCGAAAAGATTGAAACTTTTGAGTTTAAGAAAAAATACAAAAAAGATAATTTAACAATTAAAAAATTAATAAATCTTTGGCATACCGTCCAATTTAATTGGTCCACTTGGAAGCTGCGCCAGATGGTCCAGAAAGCCGATTCCGAGCACTAAGTAATTAATAACAGTGCATACCCCGAGTTACGAGCTCGAGAATCTATTTCGAAAGTTACAGATTAAATTCCCAGCATCCAACAAGGATCCTTACTTGGATTTTACTCAGAGGAAAACGGTGATCTATATATGTGCCAGGTCCTAATTAACAGTCTAAATAGGTATTCGCGAGACGATGAAGCGTTTAAAAGCTCATTAGGGAGAATCTTAATGAAAAGTTTCCATTGACCCGGGGCTGGTTAGGATGAGCCCAGAGGATCGCGAGATTAAACCATCATGCAACCCCGTGTGGCGCTACCCCCTTAATCAGGGAAGATACTAGGAAACGGTGCTACGTCAGCGCTAGGTATAAGGCGGCAAAGTGCTGGTTTGTGTTACCGGAAGTGCCGTAATAGCCTGACGTGAGGGAGTTCATCATACCAGGCCATTGTCTCTGGCGCAGTGCTCTTCTTCGCTCTGATAGCAAACAATGAGTCTGACGCGTGGGGCTAAGCCAGGAAAAATGGCCAATAAAATATTTCGAACAGCTGACGTCACTTGATCCAATAAAAAAAAGAGCATTAAAAACCTACATCCTAAAGACAAGGAGCAAAGTTAAAAATAGTCCCGGAGTTAAAAGTTGCGCAAGAGTCATTTCGGATCTATTGGCTACTCGTTCCCAAAAGTCCCTAGGGTGAAGGCCAGTACGCAAGACCCGTCGACACGACCACAATAACACGCGACGTCAGTTTACGGTTGCGTTTTCGTGAAAGCGACAATTGGCCGGATGTTCATTATTGTCATGGGCAGCATTTCCGTCATTGTTGACATTGTCAGCTCGCATTTAGCCTCGAGAAAGCAGCCGATCTTCGTAGACGTGAAATAGCCTTTAAACGCGTTAAAATCGTGCATTGTGAGTGGTACCTTAAAGGTCGACCGTTACCAAGTGCATATATCGTACGTTAACCAAAAGACAAAAACAGATCAAGCAGATTAAATATATTTGCGTAGACTGTATATAAAAGCTAAAAAGTAAAACATAACCCCAAAACACGGCATATACGCAACTTCAAGTTTAACCGTTTTTGCGGTTTTCAAACGGCGACCGGGAAGGTCCCCGTTACCCCATACGACCAAGGCACCGTCTGATCCGCAACGACGTGTTCAACCATAACGATTTTAAAACGTGCTTTAAAACGCCAGACTCGACCCCGACTATTTCTCAGATTCGATTACGAGTCCGGCAGTTCGGTATCGGCGAGCAAATCCCCAAGCCGATCTCTCGCTCGGCCGAGCAAGAAATCGCGTGGACGATTTTATGTTTTCATTTGGAAAAGTGCACTGGCCACCCCGCATTGCGTTTCCGGTGAGTTTGCGATGAGACTTTATTGATATAGGAGCGAGGGAGGTCCCATAGGAAATAAGAAAAGCGTATACAGCATAGCTACCTACTAAACAGATAGGAGGGTTAAATTGAGGTAATGACGTTATTCTATAAGGGTGCAAAAGTCTCGACTCGATTCGTATATATATATACAGAATCTGCTATAGAAATGGTTAAAAATAGAAAAAAATACAATCCAAAGTAATAAGACGCTATTCATCGCGATTCCTATGACGTCGATTCGATATGAATTCCACTTTTTATTATTTTTTTTCAAGATACCGTGTGTACTTAGGATCCGACAAGTCCGTACGTCGTTCGCTTTGCTCTCTGTGAAACGATAAATCAAATCTCGAGGCCAGCTGGTTGGTTGCGTGTTCCTTGCATTGTCACGGGCGTCTCGTCGTTTAAATCCATTTAACCTAACCAGCCTTATGGTTCGACAATGTTCGACGTATAGTTCGGTTTGTTCCTTGGGGCCCGAAAAATGGGTCCCCCCCTTTTCGGGTTGGGCACGACAAGGCGTGTCCCGTGTTTCCGACGCATCTCCCTTTCACGTGGCGACTTTTCATTGGGAGATCGATGGCCTACCTATTATGCATTCTCGAGCGAAAATGCGTCGCCACCTAGAAACGGATGTAGAGATAGTTTCCCTTGGCGGTACGAGTGCGGGACGACTCAAAGAAGTCATTTTGAAGAGGTAAAAAGGAGCCCGCCAGTCCGAATGACAGTTATCGGAATCGTCAATTCGATCGAGAGATCGGAGAAGGTCCAGGGGTTAGATTTTCGAAACGGCCTATACCTACCGTAAGTGCGAGAGAGACGGACTGATTGTGGCTCCCGTGCGTAAGACAAGGACGGACATACAGCTCGTCCAAAATCCTTCGAGTTGTACATTATTTTTCGTCAATTTCCGACACGTCGTCAATGTTGTTTGTAATTTGAAAATCATCCGTCAAAACCTAATTAATACTTTTTTTTTAAATACTGCACCTCTCCCGTGTACTCACCTTAAGGTTTATTTTGAAATTCGAAACACTATCGCCAGGCTGCCCCTCGCCTATGCTCTCCTGCCCCTTACGGCTTCTGCCTGTAAAGTGTGAACGACGTGTGCTTCCCTTGGTCTTTCCATATCCTCCCCACGAGCTCACAAGCAGGCACCCTTTTAGCGCGGCAAGCACACCCCCAAAACGTCAGGGCTAATTGATATAAACGCAGGCTGTAATATACTTGTCATAGCGACCCCAAAAACCCGACGTTGTAAGCCTCGGCGTGGCTTATGTTAGTTGATATTAGACTTAGCGGTCTAATATTGGACGATCCTATTAACATATGAATACCAGCCTTGAATGCGTATGACTATCCGGGTAACGAGACTATATGCATGCGAATAGTTAACGATTGATTTCTGTAGCCCTCGAAGGCCCAAAATTCCGTTGTGAACGTGGCTGTAGCAATCGTGATGGCGAGTATTAACAAAACGGTGAAATCTTTACGACTTAACATTTCACTGACATGACGAGGAATTTTCAAATTTTGAAGAAAAAAAAATTACCAGAAAAATCATGGCGTGAGAACATAGTGTGAAAAATCGTTTACAACTCCGTGGGGTAACTCGGATATTGTCTTAGCAATTTGAAGGCTGCCAAGGGGGGACCACCCTTGTACCCCATAAACGTATTCATGGCCCTATGGGACTATAGGGGGATTCGGTTATAACGCTCATGAAATCACCGCTGTCGATATGGAACCTTGCTGGTAATAAAGATTGATGGGCTTTAATTAAACGTTTAATAAAAACCGCCGTAACTAAAAGCCAAAAGAGATGCCTGGGTGTTATCTTTAAAATTGACCGATGCATCCAGCGGGCATTTTAAAAGGACGCCAGCTGGTTCTCGTGTAGATTGGTTAGGTGGTTTGAAAGTTTGGAAAATTTTACACATATCTTTTTTTTTTCTAACAGACTCACTGACTCTAGCGTGCGTATTAAAATTTACAATGTCAATGAGACGTAATACGGTAGGTACCTTGTATATAGGTATATACTGTACTGCTATAATTCAGTACTAAAAGGTGCACGAGACTCGCGCCCTTTTGTCCCAGTGCATCTGCCCATTGACAATGGTAATGGGCGTGAAATTTCGAAAATCTCTGCAAAAGTCACAGTCACCTTAAATGCCTACGGGAGCGCTGACAAATTCTGGTTTATGGCCCGGTCGACCAGGTGGTCCTGAAAAACCTCCTACAGAAGATGCATCCAGCATCCATATTGTTAGAAACGTTTGGTTTCTCATTGACTTCAATTTTGTAAAATTTCTTTGGTATCGCAAAAAAAAAATAGATACAACTTCCTCATCTTCTTGAGCTTCTCGCATTTCTCGTCCTTCGGTCGCGATGTCCACGTCTAAAAAAGTTTCCCAGCAGCACGCGGTTGACCTTGAGTCATGAACGTCTAAATTAGTTATCGACGACACTAGCCAAGTAATATACCGGTGGTCTTGACTATCGTCCACCAAGCGGAATTATAGATGGAACGGAGCGAGGAGCCAAAAATTAATGCGAATAAGCAAAAGGCGTGAGCGCACAGCATCACCGACAGAGAGGCACAGACGAGATGGTACCAGATGAGATCAGAAGGGTGTCGTGGCGTGAAATCGTAGCGAGCCAAAATATTTGTATTTTTCATCTATTGTCAATACGACCTGGCAAACCATTTACGTATTGTAACCATAGCTTGGGGTCATGGGATACCCCAGAGTGTCGCAGAATGGCCTGTGGTCACGAAGAATTTCATGAATGAAAGTGAAGGTCCTGAACACCCTGCGCGCCCACCCAAATCGCCTAAATATCTTTGAATGGAAGACATTTTTAAATGCTACTGGATTTACTGCATTCACCACGACAAAGCATCCATTTGTCGAATAACTGAGTGTATCCAGCCGGTGATATTTACTGGAAAATTTCTTAGCGTTTATTATAGTCTTTGCCAAAAGGTATCATACTTTACTGATATATATATATATATATTTAGTTTAATACCTGTCACTGTTATAACGAGGAATTATACTGTCATAAAAAGACAGAGTGCACGTGCATCCTGAAAAGGCTACTGACTTGGTGTAAAATGATATGAAGTCAGGACTGGTGCGTGTAAAGCTGGTACGTCTAGAGATGGATATCCCACTAATAAGGCGTATCAGTTACCAAGGAGACAAGGCCTCCTTAACAGCCAAGAAGAATGGCGAACGAAAATAAGAAAAGCACGTTGGGAAGGGCTGGAAAACTCATAAGTTTCAATTTAGCGAGGATCAGCGTCCTCGGATGGGCTTTACGTTAAAGACGGTCTTATTGATTTTCGTGCATTTCAAGATACCCCTGTGTGGAATTCAACCGAATGTTTTCCAACGTGTTCCCATGGTCACTGGCAGTAAGTTGACAACTCCTAAGAGTCCAGCCGGACTGCTACGGACAGGCAATTTTCAGGCTGAAGACAAGAGTTTCGAAAAGTTGTTGATCGACGAGAACGAATTCAGTGGTAGAAGCAACGGCAAAGTTTAGCCAGTGGATTCGTACACGAAGTAATCTCTACGTCGAATCGAATACGGATATTAAAAAAATAAAAATAGAAATGACGTACCGTCTCTTAAATTAGTACGAAGATACAGAAATGACTTACACGCGCGTATCCAGTGCACTGTACGAAAATAAATCGACAGATATTTCAATTGATATATGGATCGTCGATAAAGGCGCATAATATTCCCACAAATTTATCCAATACTCCCGTCCGCTTCGGCTTTCATAACCTGTACGTATTTCCGACGCATTCACAGTTCATCTCCAATCTGACAGCTAATTGGCTGAACCGGCAGAATAACGTATAGGATTTGTAGTATGTATATTTATGGACGTCCAACTCACGAGCGAAGAATTTATTTATCCGACAGTACATAACAAGTTACACCATTTCCTATAGCAGACGTATGATTCCATCCAATACGCAGTACGTAACGTCACGCTGTTCAATTATAACCACAAACGCCCATTCACGTATTGGCTACATTTTTACCGTCGCCTCCGCGTCGTGACGACTTTCGCCATTTTTAATCCTGGCTTTAAACTCTGGCAAACTTTCTCATCCTCACCCTGTGTACACAAACACGTCACGACCTACGGCAAGAAGACGCGACACGATTCGTCTATAATTATCCAGACTGGATAGTGAATTCTCCGAGGAAGCAGCGCCGCCATAATGAAAAAAGTCCCTAGACACTTTCTTACCAGAATGATTACCTGCGATGGACAAAATGAGACTGGTATCCGTGTTAGCTATGACCACCCTGTAGATACTTTGTACTTCTGGACGACGCTATGCGGGTGCTCGTTGGACGTCTAATTTTGAAACGAGACTGAGAATCCAAGCTGAGAACTGGGTCAAGCGCTGAAATCTAGAATGTTGTAACATATAAGGATGCTATAGGTATAGATATTTAAGACAGCACTGGGTCACAGATAATGACTCTACAAATCTCAAGAGTCCTGGACTCTTATTTAAGGTTAGTCGATGTATTATGACGTGCCATGCGGACTTTTGACGCGTTAGAATATTTGATGCGAGGAAACATAACCTCGAAAACTTGACTCCGTAAGACCTCCGTGGGGTAGTACGTGAATAATAACTAGACGGCTGTAATAACTTCTCGACTTACCTTGGAAGTACCACGTGAACCACCGAGAAGACACTTGGATGGACAGGCTCGTGAAAGTATCGCGAAAATTGGATGGGATTCCAAATTGGAATTTCAGCGGGTATCAATGAGGAGGGTTAGGACGAGTGGAACTTTTGAAGGATCCTTCGATCAGACTCACAGATTTCTGAGTATCGCGTGTTTCAGTTACGACGGAACGGGAAGGTCTAGATGGAAATTGTATATGGGTTTACATATATTTGTATACCGTGTAACGGTTACGTGTGCACGTAGCTTAAAGTCAAGAGTCATCGGAGTGAAAAGTGGTCGTAGCATCTCGGAATCTCGCACCGTTTGGCCGTGGCCGAATTTAAAATAAATACTATCTATACAGACGAGCGAGGACGAGAATACAGAAATAAAAATAGCCTTGCATTTAGCACACCGGGTATACGAGTTAGCGTACTGGGGTTGCTTTGAATAAGTAGTGCCAAATCGGAAAGATCACCTTTCTAGCGGACGTCGATATCGTCGTGTAGTAATGCGAGACACCGAGTCGCCGGACTCGTGCCCTTTTTGGGATTAGTCGATCTTAAGTGATACTTATCTCTTTCAACGTCTCAAGCCTCATTACCATGTCAAGATCCGAAGATATCGACTGTTCCAAGTATTTTTCATCCACGGCGTCCGTTGAGAACTCGCGCTGGCGATACTTATTTTTTTGCGCACGGCTAAATCGTATTTTCGCCATGTGACGTATGACCGGGGCGTCCTGACGTCATCAGACGATGTGTCGTAAACAGACGGATTTATTCTCAAGTCCACCGGAAATTCGCTCGCCATTAACCCTTCCTTATCAATCCTCATGTAACAACGAAAATTCCCGTCGATTCTTAGGAATAACATTCCTTTTCCAAAATGATGATCGAATTCTTATTTTTTTTTCTTCTTTCGCTGTTCTCTTGATCGATTCTTCTTCAAGATCAAGAAAACAATTCCGATCCGGTTAATTCAGGTAGCTTTAAATCTTCGAATTCTCAGGATCCGTTGTGTAGACGTCTGAAATAAAATGATCTTTTTCAAATAACAAACAACTGAAATTTATTCTAGAACTCTCTATATGCTACTTCAAATTTAACAAACACTGTCGTAATCGAACAAGAAATGCAAAATCATCATTCGAAAATTTTTATAGCTTTGTAAATCTAACCTAGATTGGCAGAGTTACCGTCATCCTGGCATTTGATAAACAAAACAAATATACAAAAAGACATTTACTCAAAGTGCCTGTAGAAATTGCGGAACGTGTAGAATTGTATTGGAGGATGTCAGTCATCGTCGTAGTCCTCGTCGTACAGGGGTATTTCGATGTTTTGACCAATCGTTGGCCCCATGTGGGGGTTGCCATAAATGTCCCGCGCGTGTCGCCGAATTTTCCCGCAGCGCGGCGCCACCGGTCGACCTATACTAGTGCGCTTTTTTGGCGGCGGCCGCGCAGTGTAAGGTCCAACCCCCGAACCGACCGGTCATCCGAAACTAGGTAAAGGATTCATCGAATCGATCGGATTGATCGAAGTACTTAAGGAGGACGAAAGTTTTATATTTTTTTTTTATTTCTTCGTACTTCCGTGATACTTTTGGTTGGTTTCTGTTTTTTCGTTAAAAAAAAAGTCTTCTACTACTTCTACCTTCTTCTGCTACTTTGCTGCATTATTCTCACTCACTCTATTTACCACGAGTATCGAGGATCAGACAGCGAACGCCAAACTACGCACGAGATAACAACAATATCGTGAGTGCACGGACTAACAAAAAAAAAGAGCCACAGAAACTCTGACGATTCTCGACGTAAAAAGCTCGAAAAAGCTCGAGATCCCGTGTCGAGTTGCAGTTACAAAAGAGACTAAGAGACAAACAAAGGAAGTACTGTGCCAGTGCAAAACCATTCTGGACTTTAGTTTACCTGCATCTCTTACACCTCTTCTACCTGTCTCTGTTCTACACTATATAGTATGAACTCTCGTTACACGTACTAACCAATTGTATTTGAGTATTTTTTATTGCCTAACCATAACACGTCAACATTATGCAGTTTGATAATAAACGTTTGATGCACCCGCTAACCGCATCCCATAACCATTTTTTGTGCATATGCCGTATATCTAGTTGCGTTTATCGTTACGTGTCCCAGATACATAATTAAATGCGTCCTGGTACGCGGGAACGCACGTACAGTGTGAATAATTAATGTATTAATAGGAATTATTGTTTAAAAAATTAAAAAATTTTTTCATATACAAATATTTATCGCGGAACAAAATTTTTTCGAGCAATCTCATTATGGTATCGTTAATCGATATTTTAGCTGAAATTACGATTTTCAATGTCAGCTGCAAACCAACCACGTATCGTTTATATCGATCGGGCGATCGATTGTTTATAATAATTGAGGGAGATTTGTTTGATAGTTATGTAACATTTCGTATTGAGATCCCGGACGAAAATAGTGCTCAGCGTGTTGCTAGGTCGCTACGTCTGACCCGTTACCGATTCTACTCCACAGTAGAACGCATAACAATATTAGCTTTTACAAAATAGAATTTTGATATTTCCATTTTTTTCACTAAATCGATATTCTCGTAAAACAAATCCACAGAGAGAATTTGAAAAATGAAAAAAAAAATCCAAAAGAATATGCCTTGCGTAGAAAATTCAATTTGCTCTCGATTTTATCGCTTTACGATCGCAGCAATAAAATAGATCACCCACAGTTCTTAGACGAGACGCAATTTTATTTATACGCAATCGGATGAACCAGGCCGCGATCGCGGGTTTCGATTGCGTCAGGCCGAGTGTCGAAAGTGACGAAGTGCGAAATAAATAGTTCTCATTAAGGCGGATAAAATTGGCAGAGCAATACACAAAATAGTAGATCTGCCATTGCACCGAGGGTAGTAGAACCACGTGGCAGCTGACAAAGAGACAGGACCCCGACTGCCAAAGTTTTGATAACCACGTAGTTGCAATAGAGGGTATATATACAGGGTCTGACATAAGAATTTCGTAACGTCGATTGTACAATGCATAAACAGTTTAGACGTGAAACGCTAACGTAGCCTCGAGGAAACCTATAGCCGCCGAGATATATTTCAGTTTTTGGACCTATGCCCCGGATGATTTGGTTGACCACGCCACGAGTATTTTTAGCAGCCATCTAGATTACAGCCGACAGTCCGGATGGTGTCTTCTGGGTAATCCCCGTTTAATGCGTGCATAAAGAAAAGTGATTTTTTTTTAAATAAATCCAAAGCCTTCAAGACCTTGAGTCATAAATTATATCCGACACGTATCGTAGGTTAGAGTGAGAATTTTTTTCTATTTTTCTGCATTGGATTTTATAAATCTTTAAATATAACCTGGAGTTCGTGGCAGATTTAGACTTGTGTATATTCTGATGTTTGGTTAATGTTACTTTGACGTATGTCAGATGGGTTCGATGTCTCTTGAGCATTAGCCGGTTAAGGTCAGTGTTACTGGTTCTGTTATACTTTGAAGAGATATCTGAACTATGACCTAGAATTTTGGATCGTGTCATTTATTTGAGGTTATGGCTGGAATATGATTTTGTTGAGAATTATAGTAAATTGTAATGGACTTACTGGGTTGTTAAGAATGAAACAATAAATAAGGGCGCGAATTTTGCGCGGGTAAGTTGAAAATCGGTCAAAGTCAACCGACTTGAAGCGATTCATG
Source organism: Cephus cinctus (assembly GCF_000341935.2). Taxonomy (NCBI): domain Eukaryota; kingdom Metazoa; phylum Arthropoda; class Insecta; order Hymenoptera; family Cephidae; genus Cephus; species Cephus cinctus. The sequence goes on from NW_014332892.1 coordinate 2,054,564, forward strand.
GGGTTGGATGTCCACCTGTTTCCCGACTAAAAACGGCCCGGCCCGGGCAGCCTAAATATAGCGACCGCGAATCCGGGACTCTTGCGTCACTAGGCGTCGTGGGCGCCGAGACGCGTTACCGCCCGACCAATCGTTTTACTTGATTTTCTCTTGCGGCTCTTTCCTTATTGCAAAGGGCAGACGACGTGGGCGGGTTCCGTCTCGAGAACTTGAAATTATTAGACTCCGGTTCGTTCGAGACGCTTCTGCGCGGTGTTAAATGAATTCATTGTCGGGATCGTGATGCCATCTGTTAGATGTTTATGGAAGATACGTATCATTTGCGATAGTTTGCAGTATGACTGTCCTTATTAGGGTTAGTCGTATAGTAAAGAAAGAAAATGTCTGAAGGTACAACGGAAAATTCATTGTATCGACAGTCGGTATGGAATTACCAGAAGAGTGTAAAAATGTAGATTCAATTTGCCGTGGGATACCTGAAAATAGAAGTTAAATTTTGCTGGTATATAAAGTAGATCCGTAACGGTATGCAATGCCGCAGTGATTCTTGGCATTTTGCAGAAATGCGAAATCATTGAGGGCGATCCAGAACGGACGGGGGTTGCGCGCTAAAATTAGCTTTAAAGTTGCGTCAACAAAATAAAAGATGACGCCGGTTTGCGTGTCCCTGTCTTCGATTGGCTCGAGCGAGTGACTCAGAGCCAATCGGAAGGCGTGTTTCATTCGAGTGGGCCACCGAGATTTAAAATAATTATCAACGATATTTCTTGTATTTTTAGAATTATGCCTCATGCCAAAAACAGCTAAGTGGCTATTAAAGAAAAATGTAGAGCGGGAGCTATGCATAACTAGTTATATCTTTTATCGCTTTCATGAAAATCTTTTCACTCGTTGACCGTTATGAGAAAATTTGAAATTTTAATACACGAACCACGTAACTCAACGCTACAATAATATTCATTGGTAAATTGGTATCTGTTGAAAAGGACTATGATTATTTAAAATAGAAATTCTTTAAGTCACGGAAATTTAATCGTGAAAACGTCAGAAGAGTATGGAATGGCGACGAGCTAAAATAGGCTTACGATTGGTATATAACGACAAGGTTAAAAGCACAAGCCCACGTGTTACGCGTGACTGTCGTTTATGCAATTTTTCGTAAACAGGAAAGTTCAATCCTAACAGAATCTCGTAAAGTCTTAGAACTTTATTTGAGAAACGTCAAGATCGGAATTTCTAAAAGAACGAAATGAAAACAAGAAATAGCTCTCGTGCGTTAAATCAGTTTCCATTTTAAAGAAATGGCACCAGTGCCAAAATGAAAATTAACGTGTCTTTGCTTTTTTTTTCTAATTTACAGCGAACGAGTGTGGTTAGCAGTTCAGTAGAGCGACAAAATGGACGCGCGATTCAAAAGCAATCTCGACATGATCGGGCGCAACGAGCCCATCACAAAGAAAGCCAAATTCTGGCAAAGCTACGTCCGCGCGTTGAAAGGTAAAAAAAGAGAACCTACTTTCTATACGAAGGACAGTATCCTCTTCTTACGTAACGTATCTAAAATGGGGCTATTTTATTTTCACAGGCACCGACGACATAAGGGCCCCTGAGCACACTCACAGGCCCCGCAGCATTTTCCGCTCGGAATTCCCTGAGCTGCATTCCACCTCGTGGCCCTGGGGAAAGTCCATCTACGACGATCCCATCCACGCCGGAGAACGCATCAACGTACCTGGATACAGGTGTGTAGAAACAGATCCTTTGAAAGTCATCGAATGATGATTCTTATTCAAAAAAAGTGTTCATTAAATTTAATCAAGTAAATTCTTCCAATTTATTTTTATATTTATTTTTACTATATTTCAGGTACCTGCCCGTTCACCGTGAGATCTACGGATACTCGCCCAGGCAGCTGTACCCCCACCAGTACAAACCCATAGAACGCTACACCCCCGGTACGTACTAAACAACTAAAAAAAAAAACAAGCGAAAGAGAAAAATCGGAGACAAAGATCGAAGTTTCGAAAGTATGAAAAAGAAACGACAAAAGAAAGAGAAAAACGGAAATGAATGCAAAATACAAAGAAAATATTAGTACCATCGCATCGTGCCGTCGAGAGTATCATCCAATAACCACGTTTATAACCCAACGTTTGCATTCGGGCTCATACAGTTAGTTCGATAAGTTCTCACTGATGTACCAAGGCTTGTTTTTTGGCTTCCGATTAGCAGCGCCGCGTACGACGAATTTTCGTACTATAAAAATTCATCCGTTATCGCGGCACTTTTTGAAATCACGATCAATTTCATTGTGTCTTACGCATGATTTTCGCTGTCACTCTTCCTCTATATCCTTCTGTTCTTTCTTTATTTCTCTCTCTCTCTCTCACACACACACACACTCTCTCTATTCTCTCAACTTTCTTTCATCAATTTCTCTTCATGCCATCGGTTACCCTCGGTCGGTAATATATAATCAGAAGCCAAAAACGCCAATTGTTAACTACGAATTTGTACGACGTCCTTCCCTGGAAGTAATGAGTAACACAACAATGTCCTACAGTGATGCCTGCACTCGACTAAACAGAATATGAAAGAAAAAATAAAAAAAAAAAACAGTGTTTATTAAATAGTACCAGCGATGCCCGTTCGATTCTTCATTAATGTCACTAGTGTCATTACTAAATTTTCTTGTGCCACTCTCCTATTTCATTTATATAAACCAAATGCATCTTACCGTTTAGTCATACGTGTTTAGAAAAAGAACAACCAAAAACGTACCCTAGCTGTAACTGATACGATTAATCGAGAATATCATATCATATATAATGATACTAATTTTACTCTACACTCTTTGTATCTAAGTTAATTATATACAATATATATACATGCATATACATACATATATATTTAAATATATAAAAGTTGAAAGTAATACAAAAAATTGAAATAAGAAAGATGATCAAAGAAGGTATTACGTATAGCACGTATCCGTCGTGTCTTTTATTTCGCTAAAGCTACTTAAGATACTGATAATGGAGTAGGAGTAGGCGGTGTTCAGTCCAACTTTTGCTTTTACGGTTTTTTTTCCGGGCTTTGAACGAATAGAAAAAAAGAAATTTAATATCCGTTCGCCATTGTTAAATTTGTTATTGTTATACAGCTGTAACGATTCACGCGCTCGTCTCTTCAAGACAGCTTTTGTTTTTTAGCTTAAGAAAACCATCCGATCTGCCTTTTGATTTTAATTCGAATTATCAAAAAAAAAAAAAAAGTCGAACATAATATACCGGGTCATTTTTTTCGAGCGATCCAAAGGCAGACCGCGTTACGCTACTTTTATTTTATATAATAATAATAAAGTATAAATATATTAATTCTAAGTATATCTCTAACCTGAAACTCACGCGGTTCATCGTTGCGACTTTTCGGGAAAAAAAATTTTTTTGAAAATCATTTTTCAGGGCGGTCCGTTTCGGTTTCCGGGGGGATGGTTACGCTCGGTTCCGCGATTTCTTATATTTCTGAAAGACAAAGAGGAAAAAACAAATCAAAAGATCAAAATCGCGATTTTGAAAAATTCGAGGGACATAAAATGCACCCACGATTTTTGACCCGAGGTAATAATAAGGGTCGCACGTTAAAATTCATTTGATTCGGGGTAGTAAAAGTTTTGGTACAACGATCCAACAAATTCGTTTCGTCCTCACGTGACGTATTCTGAGCGTCCAATGTAAACCAGCCATAGCAGACAGTCACGCACAGACAGCCACATAAAAACGACAACAGCACAGAAGAGCACAAGATCATCGTCGCTCGAAGTTTGTGTCGTGTCTTTGTCAACCCGTTCAAGATGTCTTGTGAAACGTCCAGTAATAAGAGAAAAGAATGAGTATGGGAATAAATGGAGTAAAATCAAAGGTCCAACGTTAAAGACTGACGCCTTGCATGCTTATGATTTTGACTTTTTCCAGGAAGTTGTCCATCGAAATTCATTATTTTGAATCGCATCACGGAAATGAGCGACGTTAAGCGCCAACAGATCTCGCGCAAGTGGGAAATAAAAGAGCGAAATTATATCAACATGGTAGCACGACATCGTTTCATACTGCGCACGCGTTAAAGGGATTTACAGAAAACAAAAAATAATAATAATAATATGAAAAAAGGCAAAATTTTACCCAGAAACAAAAAAATTCGCACCTCGATCCACTATGCGTGCATTTTCATTCGTTCCTTTTAGATATGCTCGTTTTTTTTCTCTTTGTCGCTCTCATGGAAACTCCGAGCCAATATCGAAAAAAATTTTTTGCGAGCAACAACAAAAATTATCGTATACGCTCTCGTCTGCGCTCTTAAGGCGGGGGTAGTGGGGATAAATTTTTTTGGAATTACACAAAATGGAAAATTATTTTTCCGTTTTCTTTTTTATGGTTTTTTTTTTCTTTGCCGTTTATAGTTACTGTAACGAGACCGATTAATCTGCGATTAATTAAGTAGACGCATAAGAATGACTACCGGAGGTTTCATTAAGGCTTTAAATTACGATACGTGTAACTGTGGCTACGTGTAATTCTAGCCCTTTATATATCATTGTATGTACTTGTCTACCCTTGGATCCCATTCGGGAAGATCGAATGAATTTCATCCGATATACAGCGTGCTGACGAGAAAAGTGAAAATATAGAAAATTTCTGACCGTCTATGGTCACTCAAAAAAAAACACAACTCGACTACGGCCGCCCAAACTTGAAAAAGCTGGAAATTTTTCTTAAAGCTTCGTGTTCTAATTTCGTGCTTTCGGTTCTTTTCGACGGTACGTCACGGTTACCCAAATCTGACGACTGCCGATCCTCGCTGGTGCCATTGGACGTGTGAAAAAAATTTTTTTGGAAATTTTGAAGAAAAAAATTTGTAAAAAAAAAAATTTATAAAAAAAGAATTTATAAAAATGGCTAAGCGAAGCTCTGCTTCAATGATCGTCAGAAACAGGGTAAACCGAGTATTCCGTTTTACAAAAATCGAAACCCTTTAATACATGCTCTAATTGAATTTTATTTAATATTGCACGAGAGTCAAGGTGTTACTAACACAAGCGGCAATTTCGACGTCACAAATTAATGGCAATAATTCATTAAAACCAAGATCCAGAAATTTCTGTCTTTTTCAGGAAGTGGCATGTTTTCTTTTAATACGACCCCCCCTCCGTTGTATAGCTTAAGGGATCGTCACAGTGTGACCGCCCGAAAAATAGCCGATTTTCGCGATTTTTTTTTACGTGGATGGAATAAAGTAATCGGTCTAATTTTTTTTTTACAAATTGAAGCACCTATGAAATGTACAAAATGATTTTTAACAAATTTCTTTATGTATCGTTTAACGTTTTTTTTTTATTTGTGGAAAATTGAATGGAAAAAAAATGGTGTCCCATGGTGGCCAGGATTGCGGGCGCAAATTTTACCTCAAACAAAAATTTCAAATGGTTTATAAATCTGCGGGAAAGTCGCTATGCTCCTATGGAGGCTTTTTTGTTTTTAGTGAAATTTGAAAAAATGTCGTCGGTTCGAACAAAACATAAAATTTAGCCTTTTTTTTTGACAGTTTTTCGTAAAAAAAAATTGGAAGATTTCAAACAAAGAAAAAAGCTTCCATAGCAACGTAAGAAATGACGTGAAGAATGTTCTGTTAAAATTTCAAATGGATAGCTTGAAAATTCTTCCTTTGAGAGTGGCCACCGTTTTGAAAAACACCATTCCGAAAAAACGCGTTTAAAGTTCGTAGTTCGCCAGGTCTGACCGTCCAATCCCTTTTTCTAAGAAAGGCTGTAGTGACCGAAATAATTCGAATTTCGACATAAAAATTGGACAGAATGTTTATAACCGTGTATACTATCAGATAATGAAAAAAAAAAAAAAATCGATTTTTTGAAAATTTTACACTGCGACGATCCCTTAAGCGAATATCCGTGAAAAATGACAAATATAATTTTCGCCGTAATTTCGCGTGGTCGTTCGAACGCGTGACAAACGAAAATACATAAGTAACAATTAATCTCGCGAGATGTACGAGTATCATTAAAAAAAAAAAAAACTAAAAATAAATAATAGCCAAAAAGTACGGGGAAAATTATGTTTGACAAGTCGTGAAAATCAGCCCGTATATTAAGTACTCTAACGAGGAAAAAAAAGTCAATTTTTTACACTCCAACATTTTCAAGAGCAACTTGATACTATTTTTTTTTTGAGATTGACCAACGTTTTTTTTGGGTCATCCGTTGAACGTTACGACTCTTTCGAATCTGTATCTCTGTGTCGCAAGGATAATTATTGGACAAGAGAGAAAGAGATAGAGAGAGAGAGAGAGAGAGAGAGAGAGAGAGAGAGTGGACGATTTTTACGAAAAACAATCTCTCCAAGGTTAGTATTATTTTCTATTTTACATGTCCTGTTATCGATTTTGTAAGAAACGCAAACATACTTTCTTTTAAACCTACGACTATCACGTAACCAAAATATCACCCACGTATAAGCTGCTCGTTCGTAATTCAAAAAAAGGGCGGGAAAACACGCCACGCACTGTACAAGAGAACCGGAAACAAGACCCCGTATGCTCCAAGTACTTGGCCATCGATGAGATTGTTGATAATTCGAAAGCAAAGAAAAAGTCAAAAAAAAAATGATACATTTTGAAAATAATTCGGAGAATAACAATCTTATCAGACGCAAGTCCTTTCGAGCGTATTCTTGAGCTTGGCAATTATTATTATTTTTTTCAAACTAATACAATACCGAGCATGTCCATTGCATGGCACTGGTGCGTATGAAATAGAAAGAAAAACAAATGTTAAAAAATGTTAATCCAAAAAATCAGTACGAAGCACGCTAAAAAAACTGCACCTAATGCTAAAACAACTAAACGAAAAGAGAAAAAAAGAAGGCAAACTCAATTCGGCAAAAGTTGGCCAGGCCGCGAGAGCGTGTATCACCAAAAATCATAATCGTACGCGATAAAAAAAAAAAAATTAATAAAAGGATCCGAGGGGTCCAACGAGACTGACAACTCCGAGTCCGTAGTAGTCGTAGAGTGTTGAAAATGTGGATTTTTTAATTCAACAAATCATATCAGTTCACGCATGAATTCGCGAGCACGATAACGAAGGTCCCACGCAGTACATACAAAGATTACAAAAAAAAAAATCCAAAAATTTCTATACAAGAAAAAATTCAACGATACGGGACCCTTGCTCGTGCACGCAATCACGAAACGACGTACCGAGTCAGTGAAGATTTTTTTTTTTTCAAAATTTCATATAACAAAGAAAAATCGAAATCGTCACTGTTTCGGTCAATTGAATCCCACGGAACATTCATATAAGACATTAAACGATTAATTAAATATTAAGTCTCTTACGAACGTGTCCTTTCTCTCATAAAAATCCAGCTAAACCCTACGACGCCGAGAAAGCTTGGAACGACCATCTGGACCGTCTGGCCGACATCGACAGACTCTACCCTAGCAAGAGTCCTCTTCTATCCCGTCACAGGAGCCCTCCACTCTCGACGAAACCACTCTTCGACATCCACGGTAAGAGAAATAAGAGTCAAAAGATATTGGCAACCTTTGACCTTAATGATAAAAAAATCCTAATTCAAATTTTTTACCATCAGGAAACCTGCTCGACGACATATTGCCATCTTTACCAAGTCTGCTCCGTAAGAAGCCACTCTTCGACCTCCTGGACCCTCTTCCGTCGGCTCCCATAAGTGCATTCACCAGGGACCCCTGGTGGTACCCCAGCTATGCACCCTATATTCCCAATTACGCGCAGTACAGCACCCCGTTCTACCTGAGGGACAGCTACCTCAGCCCTGTCAAGCGTCGCTACCTCTGGAGCCGACATCCCCTCAGGCCCTTCGGTAGGTCTTCTCATACGTATCTATAACCATAGTCTTATGCATTGTATCAGTCATATAATATTTTCATTAGGTCATTCGCAACTTCACTCAAATCTATAGACGTGAAATCGATGGAAAGGAAAAAATTATTTTTACAATCAATAATCTTTTTACAGACCTGGAGGACCTATTCATTGCCAGATTAATTTTATAGAGACGTGAGCACTTTCTTTTTGTAGGCATCTCTTCGTCTTCCGGGAAGAGAATAGCCCTTCTGCATATACGTTGTTATATGTGCAAGCATGAATTTTTGTTTACTTGGTAGCAATTATTTAGATAGGCTAGTCTTTGTCTTCAATGATTAATTTTTTTGTAGGTTAGAAAAAAAAGAAGTTTTTCAAATTATTATTGCATCTGCAACGAATAGATATTAGATTAGTCCTCGTGTGTCTCGTCCATTATAGATTTCCTTTGCTGTACATAAAGAACGAAAATCTTACATTTCAGGATCGTTTTACTACTATTATTCGAAGCCGGCCCCACGATTTTACTTTACCAGGCCGTGGTACAATTATTGAAAACGACAAAGTGAGCGACCCCTGTTTCAAGTAGTCACGTTGTGTTCGCAAAAACAAAAAAATATCCACTTGTCAATAATCAAAAAAGTAATAAAAATTTTCCGAAAGTTCCAGCCGAACCCATAATGAACGGCGCCACAGTAAAATCCACTCTGACGTATTAATTGCCATTAACACGAGATCGCCGTAACAGTTGTGTGAATAACGAGGGAAAGAAGGGAATGAGATTTTTGAATTTTTTTTTTTCAGGCGCCGTTCCCACCCTTATAACATTTTTGTATATTTTTTTTTGGAATCGTCGTTACGTCATGACGATTACCATATCCTAAGTGAATTTTTAGCACGTTACGTAATCCCAATCTAATTGATACACGTTATAATTGTTACCGCCCACCCATATCCACTCTTGCAAAGTATATATATATATGTCAATAATGACATTTTGTATTTAAAAACAAAAAAGTCTATTACCCATGCACAAAGCTATACTATTGCACTGCCATTATCGAAGCCAGCAAATATTTATTAATTCCTGAATAAGCCACTGCTCGTTTGTCAATGTGTATCAGGGACGTTCCAAGAGTCCTAATCTTTTTTAAAGTTAACCAAAGTCAAAATATAAATCGACTCTTGAAACTCCATGAGAAGTATGATTACAACTCCTTACATCTGCCTTACAATATTTTTCTCTCTCTTTCTCATTACAGCTCACGTCTACTAGGGACACCACACCTCATCCCGCATGGAACACGCGAAACCATGAATAAAACGGTTTAAAAAGCCACGAAAAAAAAGAAAGAAAAAAAATTACAACAAACATTGTATCATCCCGAAAACTTTCGAAATTTTTGCTCTCACAGTACAGATCGCCCACGGAATTTTATTTATTAACATTTATGTCACACGATGCGCACAACCGTGCCCGTCACTCATTTCTGGTTTATCAAATAAAGAAATTTAAAAAAAAACATCTTAATCAGACTCAAAATCCCATTAATCTCCCACGCACTCTAAAAAAATAATTATACCGAATAATCCCAACACACGAATGTACAACAATATGCATGTTTATTATCTGAAAGTTTTACATCTTCAGGATGTCCTCAACATGACGTACCCAGTGAGTAAGGACGATCCAATAATTATAACGACGTCACAATTAAGAACTCCACGTTCTCGCATCACTTAGTCCTTGTCCGCGCAAAGACACGTCCGTCCAATCGCACCAGGTACATCACTTACAAATAATATATGTATCTTGGCTAAAATGCACATTAAGGGATAACCTCTCGCAATCGTCCGTCGGGGATAAGGACGCCGCCGAGTCGTGCGTTACACCTTACTTGCTAACAATAATTCGTGTCGCTCGTTGGACAAATGAAAATTAGTCTTACTAAAAATTAAAAAAATAAACGCATAGTCTTGTGGCAAAAAATTCTAATCGTAACATGGAGGAGGAAGAGGATCGCCAGGATTCTCTCCAGGTATTACATATCTCGTTCAACTGCCAGAGTACGTAGTGGCTGAAGAAGACGCTGAACTTAAATTATTAGACAGGTTTACGATTTTTTAACATTTGAAGGAGCCCTCTGTGAATTTTTATGTCTCGTTATCAAGTTTAACATTCAGTTCGCATCCTTGATTAGCCTCTTTAAAACATTCGAATACGTCTTACACTTAATAATTTTTTCTTTTGAAGTCGGTATCCTATCCCCGCGCGACCATCGCGCTTTAACAATTCATCACTAGTTCGCTAAGTAGGTACGCTTAAATCCCTCTTGAGATACATGTCGAATAAAGGCATAATCATTGATATAGAAGCATCGTCTTAAAAATACTGATTTTCTCTTATTTCATCTTCTTTCCCTTTTTCAGACGGGAGTTCCGAAGAACGGAGAAGAAAAATTACTTAACGCACTATCGCTAGTCGACAATAATTGATAACGACTCCTTCAGCGACAATCAATGTCGCTGAATATCAGAGACTGGATAGGTGGATGGGTCGATGAGTAAAGTTGAAGAAGGAAGTGATGGAGTCGATGGTTATTTGATAAACGAGGTGGAGAAACGTTTCTTACTCTTGATGTCTTTATCATTTGTGAGATGGATATTTAAAAAATATATATATATATATATTTATATGGCGTTCCTCGCTAATCAACAACAATTAAATTAATTGCAAGGTGAACGTAATATTAATAATTACACGTTTAATATTAAACAATAAATAGTTAAATGACGTGTCGAAATGCTGTTGGTTAAACGCGAAAAGATAAATGTGTCGGTGTGAAATTAAGGCAGACGAATTAAGATTAGAATTTCTTTTTTAATATATATATCCTGTGCACATAGGACGAACTCCCATATAACACGATCGATACGGTGCAAGTATAAAGAACGTTTTGCAATTATTCTGCCGGATACCTTTAAGACGCAATCGAGGAAGAGGTCATACTTTTAACTTTTAAGTTATTGGTTTAGTACAGTAGTCGTATGTCCTGTGGCTGAAACACAGAGAAAATATCCTTAAGTATACCCACCTACGTCTTTTAACCAACGATCTTTCATCTCTTTTGACTGCCCATAAAGCATCATTCGCACTTGACATACAAACTAGTGCTCGGCATAATAAAGAATAAAATAAATACATCCACGCTTGGCTTACCTAGAACGACAGTGTTTGCTGCTATGCAGGGTCAGCGAAGGGCGGTCATTTTTTTTTTGTTGGATTTCTTTGTGGCGTCGATGGTCTGCCACCCTGACCGGCATTCATACCGCCATATTGATATTTAGCCTTCTTCTCGGACGGCTTCAGGATCTGAAACGTAAATTTACAAGAATATAAATATTCTATGTATACGCGCAAGACATTCGGATTATAAGAAGGTGTTACCAACCTGGAAACTACACATGAGTGTCTCATCAACGCTCATCATACCGCCGGCGTTATCGAATTCGCCGCAATAATTCGGCGCAGAGAACAACGTGACCAGTTGTCGTTTAGCAAAGAATTCGTAACCATCTTCCACGACTTGATGTGCCCTACATATCAGGTCCATGTCGTGTCTATTGAGAAATTTCGACACGACATCCGGTCCAAACGTGAAGGATACGCCTCTGTCGTTTTCGCCCCAACCCTGCAAGGTTCATTACTGCGATTTTTTTAATTTTCTCTCTCTCTCTCTCTCTCTCTCTTATCTAGTCAAGAGCACTTGAAAGAATGAGACGTGCCAACGACAGAGTTGAACAATGAAATTTTGAGATGTCGTGCCTGAAAAATTTTTAATCCGTACCTGAACGTCTTTGCTTATCTAGTCAAGAGCACTTGAAAGAAGCCCCAACCCTGCAAGGTTCATTACTGCGATTTTTTTAATTTTCTCTCTCTCTCTCTCTCTCTCTCTTATCTAGTCAAGAGCACTTGAAAGAATGAGACGTGCCAACGACAGAGTTGAACAATGAAATTTTGAGATGTCGTGCCTGAAAAATTTTTAATCCGTACCTGAACGTCTTTGTCGGGATCTGACCACAGCAAGTCACATAGAAGACCCGTATCCGGTACATCAGTCGGTCGCATAATCCTCTTTATTTGTTCCATTCCCTTCAAGGACAAAATACATAATACCATTAGGTGACGAAAGTAAAGAGAAAAAAACCAATGATCATGCACATGAAAAAGGCATGATGACAGATGAAATCTTATGGATCAATTACGTATAAAGAATTATAAATCACCTGGAGATCAGGACTGAGTCCGCCGTGACAACAGAAAATCTTCTCGTCTATTATCGCCGCTATTGGCAAACAGTTAAAGCAATCCGTGAAAGTCTTCCACAGCTTTATGTTGTACCTGCGCTTGCACTCGTCGTAAAATCCATATATCCTATTTATGCTGGCGCACTCGTGATTTCCGCGCAGCAGGAAGAAGTTTTCTGGATATTTGATTTTGTATGCAAGTAGTAGACATATCGTTTCCAACGACTGCTTCCCCCGATCAACGTAGTCACCCAGAAAGAGATAATTTGCTTCCGGTGGGAAGCCACCGTACTCGAAGAGTCGCAGAAGATCGGTGTACTGTCCGTGGATGTCGCCGCAGATTTTCAAAGGTGCCTCAAGCTCCAGAAGAATTGGCTGCTGCAGGAAGATCTCGCGTGACTTCAGACAAAGCCCGCGTACTTCCGCTTCCGTCATAACCACTGACTTTCCAGGTCGACATCCTCGCACTGTGTCAAAAACGTGGAAGATTTTTTTTTAAATCCGTACCCGATTCACCCAAATGACGGATTCTTCTTAGTCGTGAATGCAGACTTCTACATTTTGGGACGTTTGTAGTGAACCCGTGTTTTTTTTTAATGGCGCCACATTGTACAACCAGAGACGTATTTTGACTCTTTGGGAATTTATGCTGCTACACTTCTAATGGATTACTTTTTATGATAAGCAAATAAATGAACTTGCTTGGATTACCTTTTATTTGACCAAACGTTTATAATCGATTGCCATGGCTGGCTATTACGAACCGTTGCGTTTTTGACTGTTAAGATTAATTAATTATTGTGCGGTTTGATCGAACGCAACTTTCTTTACAAGGTTCGAGTGATTCTCAACAATAGCTTGGTTAACATTGCTTTGCCGTATTTATAGATGACTGTAAAGGTCTTTAGAGTGCGGTTGAATTGCTTTCACTGTGATTATTGGAAAAGTGCATATCGCCAAGGTCGTAACTACGACAAAGTGGACCGTGTGCTATCCACGGGAGAGAGTAAGAGTATTAAGAGACAAAAATAATTAATTAAAGTAAAATACTTTCAAGGACAGACCAGCAGGAATTAAGTATCTGCATATATGAAGATGTCTATTTATGGATTATTATTGACGAATAATCGTTTTCACGGACGGAAATTGTTTTTAGTTGACGTAACGAAGCTGTGCGATGCTTATACATTATATGATTAATATCCAGATGGTGTCAAGTTGCCAATTCGTTTACCATACTACCGCCTACGTGGAGACAGGATGCAAAATTCGTATTTGCGTACAGGTGCTAATGGAGTCGTTATCTACTCGAATGCTCGCTGCTAATCAAAAAGCATATTCTGTTAATTTGCTAGGCGACACGCGGAGTTCTATATATCTCAGTTAAAAAGGGTATTTTTTTGTTTTGTATTGTTATAATAGACTATAAATATATTACGAGGGACCCGCGCAGAATATATTTCAATATGCGGGAGGAACAGGAAAGTAAAATCCATATTCCATGAATTAAACGTAATATTAAATAATAATGCTAAAAATAAGTAAACTGCGGATGCTAAGGGTCAGTGGGCGATGGAGGATTTATGCCAAGTTTATAAAACTGGTTCGGACTCTAGTCCAGAGGTGAACTAGGCCACATGGGTTTTCATGTACACAAATTTCTAAAATTAGAAAGACATTTGATACTAAAGTAAACATAATCTTACACGTAACCGTCTATGCGTGGGCGAGAATTTTTATTAATCTACACGCGGTTTATAATGTACGCCATTTCATGTGTACTGTGCTCGTGGCCTGGAGCGTTACAAAATTCTTAGTGAGATTGCTGCTTAGATAAAATAATGATCATGCAATTAGGTAGAAGCATCAGTGTGATTGTAGACTGTCATGCATGCAAAATGTCAGAGCATTCTATCTCATCAACAATGATACACCTTGACGATACTGAGCATAAGAGTGTAAATTACAGTAGTAAAAAATTCAAACGTTTCGAATTCTCCTTAATGTTTTGTGGCAGAACGTAGAGTGTCTTATCTTTAATATAATCTTTGTGTCATGTGATAAAAGTAAATATGTTATTTAAACGCTCTTTTGGTGACTAATCGATAAATACATCAAAAGTTCTTGTGGTAGCACCAATGTAAAAAACAAAGTAGTCACAATTAATTCAATACAGCAGAAAGATCTGTGATCGTTTTGCAAGGGTTTCTATGCGATGTACTTTTATAGGATAGGCAAAGAACTTAGAAGAATATATACACTTTGCGATACTCAAATAGTAAACTAATTTTATATGCTATCTAAGTAATATCCCTGAATTGCCATGCACAGTACAGGTAATTGAGGCGCAACTAAAATGAAGCTACGTGGAATGGTTTCCTCATTGCATACCGACAAAATCCGAAGAAAAAATATCTTTAAGCTTGGCTTTCTTCTGAACCTGGTCTTTCTGTGTGTGGTATACTTTACCGCAAAGGGTCCCAAAACGTAGCATGAGAGAAAGAACAAACAGAAATAGTTTTTACGGAAATAAATGAAATCAAGTAAAAAGAGATTCTAGTTGTGATGTGCTTCGACTAGAAGCGAAGCACCTTTTAATCCAATCCTTTGGTAACGGTTTTGTCCCACTGAATGAATAACAATAAGAACAAGCTATGAGGACGTGCCACATCAAAAACGGTAAAAAGTTGGCGAAGCGATCTTATTTTCACTGGCAGAAAACACATTTAGTGTATAAGTACGAAGGACTTTACCTCGCGTTTTTCTAATGAATTTGCCAGAAGAGCTCGGCTTGACATATCTCAAATAAAAGCTAGTATTACCAGAAAACACGTAGCAATGCTCTTCAAGTATAAAACTGTGCGTATTACGTACCTTCCAGCAATCTTTGTATAAGATTGTCGATGTTCAAGTCAACATCCGCCATTTTTCTCACTACTGTCTGACTGGGGTAATGTTTGTGATCCGACTCGTATGTACTGTTATCGACTGTCGGTCCTCGCAAGAAACTACATATTCTACTTCTACAATGCTGACAAGACAGTTATATCCGTGCCTTATGATACGACATAATGCAATATGGAGCAGTGGATGTGGAGTATCAAACGATTAATATTTCATGTACACGATGCTGTTCTGCGTCTAACGGAAATACCTGTCACTATTGGCTATTGATTCTCCCTCTAGAAATGAAAACTGATAGTGGTGGGGAATGCCAATGGCCAATTATCTGTTCGAATTAGATCGTCGCCAGACAGTGTCGTATGAATACGATTCGGCTTGATGGTTCGGCCATCTTAAATTGCATTGTCATCTGTATGACTGCACGGTTTTTAAGTTCTGTAAAGTACCGGGACTCATTCTCTGAACTTTATTGTAAAATTGTGATATCGAAGATCTTTGAATAATGTCAGGCGGAGCTTTATTTGGCAATAATGCCACGCGTGGTGCAACCAAGAATTTGGTCGAATTTAAAGCTGGGAAAATGACTATGAAGGGAAAAATGGTCAACCCAGATACTCGAAAGGGACAATTGTATGTTTATCAGTCTGATGATTCTCTTATTCATTTTTGTTGGAAAGATCGTACTACTGGAGTTGTGGAAGATGTAAGAATTATTAACCTTACAAATAATTATTCATTTATTGTTCTTATATTCATTCTTTTGCAATCATGACTTGGAACGATATTCATTTTAGGATTTGATCATCTTTCCTGAGGATTGTGAATTCAAGCACGTCCCTCAATGTAAAACCGGTAGAGTTTATCTTTTGCGATTTAAGTTATCCAGTCGTAAATTCTTTTTTTGGCTGCAGGTAAGTGTATCTTCGCAAGCATCTACTTGGTTGATTTAAAGAATATAATGTGAAAGTGTTTTAATAATCATTATCAATTTCTTACGTAGGATTTAAAGACCGACAAAGATGAAGAACATTGCAGAAAGATTAACGAAGTTCTGAATAATCCACCTACACCAGGATCCCAGAGGAGCGGTGGTGGAAATCCAGAAGGAGAACTACAAAACTTGTTGAATAATATGTCTCAGCAACAATTGATGCAACTCTTTGGTGGTGTTGGTCAAATGAGTGGTCTTGGCACATTACTTGGTTCAATGAATAGGCCACATGGTGTTCAGAGTACAAGAGTATCCATTACTTCTGCTTCGACTCCTGTAACTACAAGCGTTGCTAGGCCACCTGCAGCACAGACTCCCGCACCTACAGCTATTACTGAAACTCCTAAACCAGCTCGTTAGTAAATCATTTAAAACTATCTAGGATCAAAATATTGATAAGTTTGCTTCCAGGTTCTAAAACGTCTACAAGGACAACACCATCAGCTGCATCAGAAAGTGAATCAAGTTCAAGTAATCCCATCCAGTTGAGTGACTTGCAGAGTTTCCTTTCTGGCATCCCTACTCCTGCTGGTGCAGAACCAGTTGTTCAGGTAATACTATACTTTTTTTAACATATAGTGTTTGTTTTATTCATTGTATAATCATAAAATTATGCCCAACTATTCTTCATTTGTTTGTCCACCTTTGTGCTTGTTATTTACGAAATATTAGTTGCCGGTCTAGTTATATGCATGATTGATCGAGGGCGATGGATTATAATATATTTATTGCAGTATTGTCCATTCGGAGAAAACATTTACAAATATTGTTATATGAGTTATGTTTTATCCGAAAAAAGTCGTATATCATTTTTATTTGAGAAAAATATTACACGTTAAATTTGTATTGCACATAAAAATATTAAACATATAATTACTGTTTGATGCAACTCCATTTATCGAGCAGAATTTCTAGATTACTTCAAGGCACTGCAGAATGTGTCTTAAAGATAGTCTTGTGTCATCATAATCTTAAACATTGACTAATTCAATGTTCTAGATTGTAGATAAAAGTCTGTGTCGTGTGATACTGAAAAATCATGGAGGGGATTATCAAGGCTTACTTTTGTAGAGTTCAGTAAGCTTCACTCTTATCCTTCTGACATAAACATTTTGATTAGATTAATAATTCCCTCTCTTTTTACTTCGCTTTTCTTCATACGACAATCACAGGCCTGTACCTAGAACTCCTTTTTTCTATCTTAAACTTTAATACCAAACATACTGTCAAAATCTTTTACATAGCATAGCCTCGTAACGCATTGGCCAATTGCGAAACAAAATTCTTAGAAAGTCTTGCATAAATTGACTTACATTATTTCTTTATTTTTTATCATGCACCCACTCTAACGTTTCCTCTTAAAAAAATATAAATATAAAATAATTATATGTTTAAATTCACCATATATCACATGTTGATTATATTAACCTTTTAATTTCATGAGTTGATATATTTCATTTTTATACTTATTATTTTATCTTCATACGAAAATTAAAACCAATACAACTTCTCGTTATCAGTCAGAGGCCCAATATAATCGTATTGGCACAGACCTGTTGAAACTAAACAGAATGGATTGCAGGGATAGATTATTTATCTCATTACTAAGTACTTTATAGCTTCACTCTAACTGTCTCAGGAAAACATGCCATTCGCTGTATTTCGTATCTGGCAGTCATTAAATCCATACTTCTCAACAACCGTAACTGTGTTTGGAAACTTTCTGATACAATTCATTGTTAAGCATACAAAGTTCAATATATATAAAACACTTAATTTACGAATCATCTGTTCATCATTTATAAATTACAGTGTCATCGAAGCAATATATTAACCTCCCCCAGTGTTACGCAGGATAAGCAACATAGAAGTACTGCTACGAAATAGAATAGCAAGGGGTGCAAACAGCCAACAACCGGTCGCTGGACTTCTGTTGTGCATCAGAAAAGTCGTAATATTGTTTATCGATTTTCATCATATAATTTCATAAGAATTATAGATAATCAACTTAAAAATTTCTTTCCCTATCTCATATCAGTTTTATCGATAAAGAGAAGAAAACGAAAAAAAATCAAATCCCCTTAAACTACACAAGTAAGTGGATTTGATTAGAAGACATTTCGACTCACTATGATACATGTAACTAATTGCTCAAAGCTCACTCATTATGTGGTTTCAGAGAACCCTCAGTTCGGCAATATAAGGTTTTAAAAATCCATAACAGACAGTTGTTTAATAACAGAAATCCTCAGTTATCACAGAAAATTCGTCGGTGCTTCAGTATACAAATTGAGGAAGACCTCGCAGTCATACAAAATTGTAAACGCTCCTAATGGACTTAATCACCACATTACACTTTGATGTTCACAACATTACGTGTCAGAGTGTCCGGTTACAGCTGCAATAAGGTTCCAGGCAAACAAGTACTTTTTCGTTCAGGCAACATGTAGCGTATCAGACGTTTCCAAACCTCCAGTACCGCAAAGGAAGTCCATGCCACAAGTGTAGACGTATTTTTAATAATAACATCAGTGTGCTGTCAGTCAAAATCAATATAGCAAGTGAAGTCTTGTGGTGTGGTTGATTGTAGTAAATAAGAATAGCAAAAGGGAATCGAATAAAAGGAGAGGCACGTCGTTTTAATATCTGTGAAAAACGGTGGCATGGTTTTCACGTTGCTTGGTAGCATTCTGTGCCTGAACTTCTCGTGGCTGTCGAAGACCCTGGCTTTGCTGAGCAGTTGGGGTGGTGGTTCAGGGATTATCTGCTGTTCTCGGTCAGCTACAGCACAGCTTATTGTCCGGCAGAGGGGCGTAGCGACCGAGCTGACCAATGCCATCCCATCGGCATTCTCTGCGACGGGAAGTCTGGAGCGAGTAATGAGCACGCACTTGCCGCCCGGGGACAGCCTGTGTACCACGCTATCATCTCCCCAGTTCTCCCAGGCGCTATCAATGTTCTGGTCTGCTTTGCAGTCGGGCCAGGCGGGCCCTGTCATCCGACAATTCGGATTGGGTGCTGATGCAGTGAACGCGGCGGCCAGTGGAAATCTTGAAGAATTCGTCACTGCCTTGGAGTCAGAGGCTAAGAGCGAACAGGATCAGGGACAGCAAGGACAAGACGATAAGAGCAAGAAGCAACAACCACCCCAGGGAGGCGGTTCCTCCTCTGACAAGAAGGACGACGATGACGAGGGAATGGCGTTAGATTAAATTTTCATACCACTTTGATTCTCTTCTCAGTAAAGTGGATCATTTGCGTTTTCTTTTTAATTTTACTTTTTTCAAAGTCATTTATTTCTGAACGTTAATCAGCGTACACTCCAGGATACGATAGCGTAATGGACAGATAAATATTCTGACCACAATTTCATTTTTCCGTTTGCCAAGCGACGTATTAGGCTATGATAATGTTCTGTTGAAAATTGAACCTTTCTTGTTTCTGCTTTATATATCTGCGTCATATAACATACAATATTTATATAATTCATTCAAATTTGTTCGGCTCAACGTACCGTATGTGAATGATAATGCAATTAGTCTGCGATTGGTACAGTTTTATGAAAATTTTTTATGTAACGCCTGTCTACTATGTTTAAATGCTCAATGTTGCTTTACAATAAACAGAAAACAAGGGTTAATATTATATCTGAATTTTCGCAACAAACGTAGTTTTTGTATTGTGCTTGATGCTTCTCAACTGTAAGATTATTCGGATCAATCGAGCGACTTACATTTACGTACGATGCAAATATTTGTAAAATAATCCCATCTCCAGGAATTAAATAAAAAAAAAAGAAAATTATTATTTGTATGTATCATAATTTCGATAACCCGTTCAATCGTTTATTTTTATCGCAATCACTTCACATTTCCGCTTAGACTCGACTGAAGAGGAACCAACGCACTAGACTTATGCACAAATAATATTTTATGAAATTGTAAACCACAAAAAAGGAAGAGAACAAAAAATTTAATTATATTCGTCTAATAGTTGAACCATGACCTTGAACATTCCACGTCACTGAAAATGCAAATTATACTCAACGACCCAAGTATTGATTTAGTACAATAAATAGAGCAAATAAAAAATTTTATGGCTTATTCACGGAAGGATATATTTATTTCTGGTCGTAGGCAGCATACAGAGATACTCACTTTCGTGACCTTGAACCATGAAACGTGTAATGCAATTGATCATTAAAGGATCGAACGCCAAATGTATTTTGTACGCATGCTTAAAACCCTGGATTCCCGAATCCCCGCTGGCGGGAAAGTTTCCACCAATCGTAGAGATTTGTTTACGACGCACAAGCATTTCATTGGTCGTTGACGATAATCGATATATAGGCATGCCGCCACCTTTTTAAAGAATTCCTACGTTCTTACAAGGTTCTACAAGGATTGGCTACTTGAATCATACCATAAGCACAGCTGGGCATTAATCTATCATTCTGACATCGATCACGGGACTTCCCCATGATTTCCTCAGCTACAGCCAGCCACTTTATGATGTGGCAAGGGGACGCATCAAATGGTGTCAGGTGTTTGCATGGTTAATTCGCGGGCTGAGTGGATTGGTCGACTGATTATGACGTCAGTCAGGATTGGCACGTTAATTAAAGCATGGTGCCACGCACTGGGCATTAGAACTTGGACCAGAAGATCCATCGTACTCCGTCAACATTTATTTTCATCACCAGCGTAATTTATGCTCTAACTCATTAAAAATTAATAATTATCATAACCAATCACTAGTAAAAATCAATTCTCCAAGATCACTGACAATTAAAACATGCACTATAACGAAAAGTCAACCTGAAACTACTTATATTTGTTTCAGGAGAACAGTTCAGCTTTAGGAAGCTAAAACTCCAACCAAAATCCAATACATCTAGAGCAAATCCCTTGCCCTCAAGGCTGTTTGAAGGTCGCACGAATTACTAGCTGAATTGCAAACCTATAATTGTAATCATCATTAAACAATGAATCACAGTGCACCATGCACGTGTGTCTTTAACTCATACCAGACAAGACGACCGTTTTTATTTCAATATAGAACAAATGAAACTCTTGTCCTGGGAATATGCAAAAGCTGTATGGAAGGGCGAGGTACTGACAAAGGGCTGTATTTCCAAAGGGTATCTGGTTCACCCTAAAAGTAAACTCGGTATTACTATACAATCCCCACAAAAAAAGAAAAGTGACTCATCACTAGTCAACATAGTAAGTACCAAACAGATTCGTATGGAAAGTTCTTCTCTATGCTAATGAAAGAACGAGGAAAGGTGTCCGCAAAGAACTAGGAGAACATAGCCCACACTAGTTACCAACCAGTTACAACGCTAGAAATTCTACGCGGCTAAAGAAGTAAAATAAATGGGGCCCCGGGTCAAAGCTATATAAATAATTCTTGTAATCGTACGTCCCTGATAGTAGCGACATGCGCAGTGCATCGCGAATCGAACAAGTAGTGGGGATTCGTTCGCGAGTGCCGACCGCCGAATCCTTAGCGAAATTCGCTAAAATTGTTACGGCGCTTTAGGTCGGTGGCGCGTCGTGTTATCCTGCCGAGGTACATTGCGAAATTACAATCGCGTTGTCAATA
This sequence comes from Cephus cinctus, assembly GCF_000341935.2. Taxonomy (NCBI): domain Eukaryota; kingdom Metazoa; phylum Arthropoda; class Insecta; order Hymenoptera; family Cephidae; genus Cephus; species Cephus cinctus. Next base: position 2,076,292 of record NW_014332892.1, read on the forward strand.
ACGCGTGCAATGGCGTACGTGCGTACAAGTGTCACAAAGAAATAAGCGCGGGTAACCGCAATAATAGGATTGTTGTGACAGCGATGCCAGTACGCGGGAGCGTGAGTGCGCGAGCGTGCGTGGACCGTACTCGTGTTTACGTAAAATGGCAACCTTGACACTTGGCGATCGTTTTTGGCGGCTCGTAAACGGGAAAGCATCACGTACACGATATCGCAAATGGCAACCGTGAATTTGACGCGACATAACCAAAACCCCGTGAGGCTCCTGCTGCTGTTATTCGTGGCAATAATACATTCGCTAAACCCGGGAGTGCATTCGCGTTAAATTACGTTTTAGAACAGTACTGGAGAGCATTGTGAAGACCCCTTCTCTCTCACCGTCCCTTACCCCCTCTTCATTGTACGTAGGTTCTACGCGTTATACCAGCACAGGACTCGTTTATTATCGGTGACGCTCGTCGCTCTCTTGCGTCTCCGCCGCATGTATGTACGTACGTGTTTTCTCGCGTCTAGATTCAAGACCCATTCCATCGGTACCGAGAGCCACAACTACGTTGTTGCCTTTCTCCGGTTCTCTCGGCAAGCCTTCTACCAGTTTTGTATCGTCCTGTAGTTGCCGAAGTGACTCTCTTTCTAGACTGCGTACTCCGCGATCCCGGTAGTTTAGCTGTGGCTTTTCAGAGACGTTAAATTTGGCATTTATCGATGCTTAGTGGAAACGCTCTAGACGCTTAGAAATATGTACATAGATTATTTTTACTGTGTTTTGTGTCTCCACTCTCTTTCTTTAGCGGTCTGTTGACCCGGGCTTTCGGCTCCTGTTTAATCGCACGTTACATCACGCTCTCCCCGTGCTTAGTCAGCCGCTTCGATCCTCACGGCCATGCGCGCGATATTCCTAACTGCAGGAGGTTCTTCTTCGCCCTCGTCTCCGCTCGCCCCCTCCATTCTCCCTCGGCATATATATATATCATATGTTTCATAGCCTACTCGAACCCCACTGCCTCCCGGCACCTTCTCTATTTTCACGGGCGAATTTACCTACTCCTCTTTTTGTCTTTTTCATGGCCAGTTGCTCTGACGCCTGGGAAAATCATGGAGGCATCGCGAAACATGCTATGAACTTCCTCAAGTAAAATATTCCTCGGTTTGTCAGTATACACTGTTAATTTATTCTTTTACCTCGTTTCACTCTTCTACTGTTTGGACTACGTGGTAGAATCAGCGAGTAGCTTTCGGTCGCATTTAGTTGCAGCGAAGCCCCACGTAAAGTTTGCCCGTTGTTTTCATCGTTCGCACACTGTAGCGCAGTCGACATCAGTCACTCATGGAACGCGTACGTCGTTATTACCAGAACGCATACATAACCCCTGCGCGTTATAACAATCATTTATTAATCGTCCTAACAATATGGTGATAGTATTCTATTAATGGTTTTAAATCCGTACAGAGTATCAGTCGCATCGTGTACCGGTTTCCTCGGGCCGGGAAGTATCGACGTGTTTTGTTCAGGACAAAGAAGAAGTTGATTTAATTGACTGTCAGTGATTTTGGCGCGCCTTCTGTCAGAGAGAGAGAGAGAGAGAGAGAGAGAGAGCCGGATGCCCACGGATCCCACAGTGCGTGGTACCGCAGCAAAGAGAGTCAAGGAAGCATCTGATGGTGAAGGGACACACGTTTTGAAAGAGTAAACTCTTAGTGCGGTATAAAAGCGTTTCGTGGCCCGCGCCGTGCCGGTTGACACGGGCCGCAAGTGCCTCATGGTCTCCGGTTTCCCCGACAGAGGATTTATTCGCGCTTCACCCACACGTCACACAGTATATAGAGTGATGCTGGACATACGAATGCTGAAAAGTATGCAGTTACGTGCTTGTTACGTGTCGTGGTTTTGAGTAGCCCTGAGGAAAAGTAAATAGTCGAGCCCGCGGAGAAAAGAGAAGGAAGGGAGCGCCGCTCGTGAGCTGAAAAATTATTACGTAAAACTAGATAGACATCCAAGTCGCGAGCGCAGGACTGCATAAATTGTTCGCTCTTATGTAATAATTCAACGAGGATCCCCGAGTACTGTAAACACAAGAAAAGGTGAGTTTGTTGTCTGCCCGATGCGCCCATCCATTCATTTCGCGTAGAACTGCTCGTCTCTGTCGTCGCCATCGAACGCCTCACAACGTCGTTTCATGCGTTCCTGTTCCTTAAATATCGCCATTGCGTCACACGTCATACGTCTCGTTGATCGTAGGAACGTGTCGCTGAATATACTGCTGCATATCTTTAAGATCTTTGCACTCTGCCTGTTTATATAGTACGTATATATGTAATATATAATACATAGTAATCAGGATTCCTACCGAAGTCTATGGTGCTGACTACTCCTGTGATTCCTTCGTCCTTCAAATCATTTCGTATAATTTTATCCTTTTCAAGAAGATCAGTTTAAACGATGCTAAGGCAAGTTTCCACGTCATTCCTTATAGATCTTTCTTAATGCATTGTGTTTATTAAGCGTCATTGTCGATCTGAATTACCTATGCAGGTACGAGGACAAAGAAATGGATTGACACTTTGGAATTATTCCATTATAGCATTTTTCTGCTTCTTTTCATGAGTACTTTTTATATGGTATCAAAACCTCATATATTATACTAGCCTTAGTTCGAGCCGTGATGGGTACTAGAGTTTAAAGAGAGCATTGGCTCACGAGGACAAAGGTATTTGTAAATTCTGAAAGGAAAAGAGTACAGTGAGGGAGAGAGGGAGATAGAGAAGAAGCACGGAGACATTGAGAATCCATGGAGAGGCGATAAGAAAAAGAGAGAAAGGAGACATCGAGGAACTCAAGGAGCAAGTAAGCGTGAGCAACCCAGGCTGGTCTCTCTGGCTGTTCTCTTTCATTCTGGTTCCCTGTCCAGGTTGCCAACCCACGGCCTCCGTATTTTCACTCGTTCTCCGAGTCTCGAGACAAACCAAATCAAAGAAAAAGACACGCACGGACTCGCCCTGACGAACGCCTTTATGTTTTCTTTTTACTCTTTTAATACTTTTCCCTTTTTTTTCTTTTGGTCCTCTTCTTATTATTTTCTTTGTTCCTTCCACGGCCCTTTATGTACCCTCTCACAATTCGAATGCGAATGTGCATACAGTGCAGCCTGGAATGTCTCACATCGGGAACAGGAGACGGTCGTCACGACGCCGATTTTCGTGCCGGCTGAAAACACAACCGTTTCTTGTCCCTGACTTTATTTCGGGACAAAGTTTTCCCCCGCAAGAGACACGCGGATTAACCACGGTCATTCTTAAACGCTTGTCCGAACTATACCGACCAGCGATATTAGCGGACATAACCTCTTTTATCGTAACTCGGTCAGTCTCTCCAGAAACAACATGGCTGACCAAATATTTGAATGAGGTCTGCAAATTATAAATTACCATTACAAAAAAAGTCAATCAGTTACTACGGTACAATATAAATTCCACCATACTGCTAACAAATTAAATTTCAATAACGTATTTTATATATACTCAATATTCTAATACTCGTATCCTTTGTTCAGATTTAGAAGCCATTACATTCAACCAGAGCAATCCCATTCGCAAGATCTTTGCGTCTTTGTCGTTCTTCCTGTGCACCATTCGAGCAGTTACCTTTTGTTGTTCTTGCTAGCTGCTTCAATTAACTAAGGTACAGTCAACTCACCTTTACTGTAGACAGTCGGTATACAGTGGTGAACCTTTACCTAAGGCGCATCGTAACGCGTACTGACTGTATCCCAGTATAATCGGTCAAACGGTTCTCTTGCAGTATTGAAGATACTAAAGTCAAGCTGTCTCACGCAATTGCAGTATGAGAAGTTGCAGAAGGAAAAATAAAAAGACACTGCATTCTCAGATAGCTACAGTATTGTGAGTGTTATCGCAAATGAGCGGGGAAGAACGTAATTATCTGGAGGAATTAAACGGTGGCTTGAGACTCTTGCTGCTTGGCGCGTACATTTTGCAAGATGGAGTTCCACTGGCTGTTTAACACTAGGTTTACGGACGTTTTTTATATACCTATATCTACGGCACCCGTCAAATCGACGGGTGAATGAAAATACGCACTTTCTTTAAAAAACAGATTTATTCAAGTTAACTCAAAATTCCACAATATTTGGCTTCACGTTTAAATAAAGTATCAAGAAATAAAAAGTCCTTTAAAATATATTGAAAAAGACGTGAAGAGCCCATCGAAAATTGCCTGCTTTTACGCTATATTTTCGTGCCATCTCGTCAACGACGTCCATTCCGAACTTCGTTTTATTATAATATGATATAGTTGCTGGAAGACGTTTGTGGTTGTCTTCTATTTGTACACCTGTATGTCTGGTGCTTAGAAGGAGGACTTTTATGTTCGGCTTACTTTTATATACAGTAAGGATGACATTTTCTGATTTATATAAATCTGAGGAAAGCAAAGTCATCTTATCTTTTTTTTCTTTTACGGGTTTTGGCAGTTCTCGTTTGTTTGACCGGATGGTCCCAACCAACGTTGTTTTTCGCGCAAGCAATTTTTGTGCTAGCGGGATGCTTGTAATGAAATTATCTGTTATATTTCTGCCTCGTTCTAAATATAGTTTGGCTATTGCCAATGTGACAAACTCACCCAAAGATTGTGAGCTTCGGGCTTCATCTTTCCCCAAATAAGGGAAACCGTTCACAATATATTTTGATTCCACGTCAACTGCCAACCAAAACTTGATGCCGAATTTATCAGGCTTATGCGGCATATATTGCGTAAACCTGCATCGAGCTTTCGTCGGAAATAACTGTTCATCTACTGAGACGTTTTCATGTGGCTTATAACAAGCCTGACTGTTACTTATAAATTTCCTTTTTCCTCCTCTTGCTCTTGAGCTCTTTTTGGCGATAGGAAATAAAAGTTGCGTAGCAGACCCACATAAACACTCAGGTCATACGATCCGCTTTAGTTTACACTATCGAGACGGGATTGAGATAACGAAATGGAAACGTAGATCATAAAGACATTGCTTTTACTCTTGTATTTCCTACTGGATGAATAATGTGGCGAACGAAGCAAAAATATAAGGATTATTTTCGAGATAAGCGTACCCGTCAATTGGACGGGTCCCGTAGAGGTAGGTATACCATGTATGAATCTCAAAAAGTAAAAGACTTAGGGAAAAAAAAACTGTGTATAAATTCTTTAGAAGAAATGATTAATTTACGATGCAAAACGGTTGAAATCGATCAAGCGGTTTTCGAGATATTTCATTGCAAAGTTTGAATTCCGTCAAATTGACGGGTCCCGTAGAGGTAGGTATACCATGTATGAATCTCAAAAAGTAAAAGACTTAGGGAAAAAAAAACTGTGTATAAATTCTTTAGAAGAAATGATTAATTTACGATGCAAAACGGTTGAAATCGATCAAGCGGTTTTCGAGATATTTCATTGCAAAGTTTGAATTCCGGCAAATTGACGGGTCCCGTAAACCTAGTGTTAAGGGCGACAATCGAACTGCGTTAATGGTGTTTAAAATAGCTATGATGCTAAGGAGCACTTGTTCCTGTACAACTTTTCTATTCAATAATCAATCTCATATTTTTATTACAGTTAATACTGGAACTTCTTGTAGAATTTCTACCGTTATTTCTCCTGCTTTTTCTCAACTTATCCCATTAACAGTTTACTCGGTACCGTTTAAGACTTATCCAAATAGAATCTTGACTAATGCGATTACTAGGACTTGTAATTATGGAGGGACAGTACAGAGTGAAGTATTGGAAATTGAATGCTATGGAGTCTAGTAGATTTGTCATTGTGGATTGTTTCATTACATAGTTCAGACTTATTTTTGACTCATTGCCATAATAGTTAATACATGCTGTAACTGTTTCGTAAATATTCTGGGTTGTTGGTGTTACGTGAATTGGTATATACCTATATATATTTTTTGTTACATTATACTCTAAGGATTGTATGGAGTAATACGAAGGGTCATGTGGAAATGCAAGTAGATTGGTAGAAATGAGACAAATTGTATGTATATTTGATACATATTTATTCCATAGAGAAGAGGGACTTTGACATCTTCGCGAGGAAAACTGTATTATCTCATGGGTTTAGAAGGAAATTTATTAACTACGTGTATGAACGCAGAATATTGGCATTGAAATATGTATATAACATCAAGAGGTGCGTGACAGTTAAATACACGTTTCTGGAATTCAATTAATAAAAAAAAGGGGGATATTTTTCATGCTATAAAAACAAATCTTGATGCTTCTTGGAACACGGAATCCATATTAAAAAATATTGCGAAAGAGTACGAAGCCTCCTCGATCTTGGTTAACATCGACAGAAACAATAGTACAGACAAGCGATGAAACTAGATGGTAAAAATTTGTTGTTTCTAAATTTATTCAATTTACATCACACAGTGAGGATCTAAGTATAGAATCAACGAAAATTGAAATAAGCCTTAATGCTCATATTTCTGGTGATTTCAGTTCACAGCGTGATACGGTTCTTATCCATAGTTCAAAATGAATTCGGTAACGTCAGTCATGGATAAGGATAAGCAAGTAGAAATTTCATGGATCATTGATTACTACTGACACGAGAAACTCATTGGATAAATTTATTCGCGACGAAAATATACCATTGTGAAAAAAAAAACGAGTGACGTGCAAGCGCTTAAAATTCTGACGAAGAATTCTATTAACAATGGTTAACAACGTGAAATTATACGAGAGTCGAGATGAAAACGAGGGAGGAGAAACACCGCGAAGTGGTTTCACTCGACCGGTTTAAGAGTTATAAATCTCGACAGGATGAAGGCGACCACGAAAGTCCCGGCCACAAAGCAGACGACGAATATATACCAGGTTTCCTCGTCGAAGACGTCGGTAAACGCAGGCACCTGACTGTACAGAGTGTCAATTAGTTTCATATTGTAGTCCTTATTGGTTCCCGCAGAGTGCGCCATCTTATCGTCTTAACCAGTTGGCCCTTTTAGCAAAGTAAAAAATATGCCAAAAGAAAATATTCGGATAGTCGGAAATTCACTTGGTTATATTTTCCTCTTTCTATTCCATCAACTGGATTACTTTGTCGAAGATGATTCTTTTATCTCCCCTTGGATGGGTACGCTAATAAAATATCTCTCGACCGAAGCTCATGCGTATATAGGTACTTTCAGGTAACTCTTTAAAAAACTTTTTCTTCAATATTATAGCAATGCCCAAGAATTCGATTCCTCTAAGTAGGATCTTCCTTTAGTAAATGGAAGCCGCGGAAATTGCGTAATGTATATTGTACTAGTTCTCATATGAATTGACAATGTAGGTCGTTTGATGCGTTACGATCGATTTGACGGAACGTCGCGCACTTGTTCGTCTCTGCGACAATGGAAATAAAATATAAAATGAAAAAGGGACTCGAGTTTTCCTTCTTCTCTGTCTATAATAAAAAAGAACGTCGCGATCGATACTTCCGGTCTTCCTTGACTTTGTTACACGCTACAAGCCTTCGTAATCTATCACAATATTCATCTATCTTACGAATCTCTAATATCGCACAGCTCGGTCACTGGTCGCTCAGACTTTGTTCTGAATTTCTTAAGAACTAATCCGAGTTGACTGAACCTTTTCCTTCTTGAATTTATTTTTCCTTATGATTATCGCTTCGCTCCTTTCTTGCCTTTTCCAGTTAGCTGTGCCACTTTTTCCTTCGCTTCCTCTTCCTTGGGTACCAACGGAGTTATGTGCTTGTTGTACTGCTGTAACAGCTCCAGGGTACTCAGGTTTGCAGATTTTATGACTATCTTGTCACCGGATACTGAAAGGCAAAGAAAACTTTTATTTATCTTGTCATTCAACACTATTTATCTTTTTTAGATTGTTAACTAATGTCACTTTAATGCAGTTACTCTGCTGCTGTTTCATTACGTTGTTGGTAACCTCAAACGAATGTATAGTTAGAGGTAAGATAAGTTCAAAGGATAGATAAGGGGATAGATAGATGTCTGCTGATAAACTCACCGAGATCGAACGTGATGGTGGGTTCAGAACGGTCGCATACGATGTTCGTCTTCAGGGCACAGTATAAGTTAGTACCCAAGATTTTTGGGGTCGACAAATAGAAGAGAAATTGTCTGAAAGTAAGATAGGAATTCTGTATAAAGTCTAGTATCTGACATTTTACTAGTGACGTGGGTATGACAATGGACTAAAATGGATGGGATAAGAATCGCAATGTAGTTCAGACCATACGCGGACTATGACCACGCTTTTACGAAGTGCCTGATAGTTTTGTGAAGGTTGATAAAGCGTTGGCAAAAACGAGCTAAGGTGAGGGCACAAGCATAATAAGAGGATAGTTGGTTCTTGTAAATTAATTGTCCGTGACAGGAAGACGAGGCTTATCGCAATCGATTGAGAGCCACTGATTACGTTGCGCTTTATTCAAAGATAAGTTATTAATTTCTGTTTATTTATTTCAGCAACCATGGCGCAATTGGAACAGCAGCTACCCATCCCAATGCCGGATTTAAGCACTTTACGTATCACTACAGCAGTTTCCATGCTTGGTAAAGCTTATGGCTGTGGACAATGCAGTGGTGAGTTGATATGAATTATTAATTATGATTCCTTATTAATTGACATTCTGACTTATTTTATAACTCTTGCAAGCTGCTGTTCTTGATTTCTTTGCGGTTCAATAATTGCGATAGCGGTTAGGGTAAACACAACATCAGTGCGATAAGTTTTTAAATAACGTATGGACGTGGTGATTATATACAGTCATGAATTTAATTAATCATTTAACCGCGAGTCACGTCTGCGGGATATTCAGCTATCTGGGCAAATGTTGTTTTGGACGTTTGGGAGATGTATGGGACTTGATGATTTTTACAACATAAAACAGTTTGAGCCGGCGCAGTCGCTGATTAAATGTCAGGTTAAGTGGTTAAAAGTTGTAAGGTAAATTAAGAGGAATGTTGATTAACGACAAAGTACGATAACAATAGACAGACTAGTGTATAGGATATGCAACGTTTAATTAAAAACAATAGGAGAATATTTTAAGGCTTACAATTAGTATGTATTATATATAGCTTTCATTTGACACTGCATGCTCATGGAGAAGGTATATGTAAAAGGTGGAGGGTTCAATGTTGTATTAAAGATACTAGAAATACCTGAATGATATTATATGAAATATTTTAACATTCTTTTCTTATCGGTATCGTAGCCTGGTCGCGTTCCGAACTCGGTACAATCGGTATAAGAAAAATATTAGCCAAAAATAACGCACTACGTGTCGTCTGCTAGTCTACTGCAAATTTTATGTGAAAGCGCATGCGCGAGTTATTGACGTCACGAAGTCTAGTCAAATGCAGGCCTGAAAATACGAACAATTAATCATTATAATGTCGATGTTAATTCAGTAATACAGACTTCGTTCATTATTGATTTTAAAGATTTGCAGCGAGACATTACTGAGTCTTTTAGTCGTATTATACAGGAAACACATGCAAACATGTGATACGTTGATTAAATGACTACGTAAAAGATTTCAAATTTTCATTACTCCGTGACGTTTGACAGCTATTTTTCTTTGAACTTAATATGAATATGACACTGGTAATATTTTTGTCCGCGTGAGAAAGGCTTTATCTTATTGTGAGACCTGCACCTCACTAGACTGTCTCGCGTTCATGTTGAACTAACCTCGTATCCTTGATATTGTTATAAAATGGATCGAATTGGACGGTGATCTTTTTAAGCGGCTTCAAATTAATAGTCTTGAGCTGTTTGCCAATTGCACTTATTAGACCTGCCGAGCGGGTAAACGATCCACTCGCTGGAATCGACATATTTAGTACAAGATGCACGAGACCACGGGAAAGAATGTAAGGATAGATCGCTGGTAGAGGCGCTCACTTCACAGCGCAGTGCTGCCAACATTCAGTTGTAACAACCATTGCGCCTTAAAGTACAATGGTTGGGAACAATAATGTTCCGTTTTGCATTCTAATTCACTATAACAGTAGTGCTAACTATTACTAATCTCAGCGAGTTCTAGAGTCAAAATCGATTACAAAACATCTATGCACAGAGTAATGCTCCAATATATCTTGGCTCTATATATACCAGCGATTTCATTTTGCTTCGTTTCAATTGATACGATGGAAAACTTTGAGAAGAACGTATGCATCGCTTGTTTAGAGAGTAAAGAAAAAGGTTTTCAAGTATCTTATACGAATGGAATAGAAGCGCGGCAAAAAGGTTTTAGTTAATTCGAACAATCGATTTTTCAAAATAAACTACTATCAGCTTGCGAACGACAGGGCGCCAGATTTTCCCGACACTGCTTAGTGGCGCACCTATTGGCTGTCTGTGAACCAATGAGCGTCGGGGTGGTGGCAGCCATTGCGGAAGGCAGTTCGCAGGCAGTGTGTGTTGTGGGGAAGTGTGTTGTGTGGCCAGTGGGTTTTGTGTTAAATTTTTTACTTATTTATTAGTGGTAATCCGTGATTTTCCATCTTCGGCCGCGAAAATGTATCCCGTAGGGCAGCGTGAGTATCCCGCCAGATTGTTTTTATATGTAAGGGCGCGTGGGGTGAGAAAAAAATGGATCCAACCCGTCGTTAGCCTAGGCGAGCCTAGAACCTTGTCGCTCCACTGTTTTCAGGTTCTTTGTTCCACGCTCATAGCCTTGAACATTATGGAAATATCGTACAAATTTTCAGAAGATTTGGTGGAAGCGTGTTTCCTTAAATTTGGGTTTCCACGGTATCGGAAAATTTCGGAGTGACCCCGAATGAACCCCGTTCAACAGGCGTAATGTGTCGTCACTTGTCGCTGATCCGTCATACTATGAGCCTATAGGGAAACACTCCTGATCCACTACCAATGGCTCACTTTTAATTAGGTTACGAGCCCTTTCTTCGTGAGTTCGTACCGATAAGAGTGCTACAATTTTCTGGCATATAGCATTTCTTTCGTATATCCGATCTGCTTGCGTCCGACACTCTGGAATCGATAATTTACCTATAAAAATTTCAATCTTACTATTTGCTCCTCCATAACAGCTATTTACACTCTTCAATCTATTTAACATGATACAGTAGCATTATATAGTGTCATATGCTTTATATTGGAAAGATTTTGAAACTTGACAACATGTATCAGTCTGTTTATGTTCTAAATATTTACATTTAATTGCTGTCCGAGCGTGGATTAGATCTCTTCGTTATTATGACTAATAGGAAAATCTGACAGATGCCTGAAGAGTATGAGTACGATGTTTACTAAATTGTAAATTGAATTTCTTGTACACTTTTCAAAAGTGCATAGTTTATTCCTTTAACAGCTTATCTCATGTATTTGTATCTCAATTATTTTGTCGAACATTACCTTTAATTTTACAGCTGAATAATTATGACAAAGAGTTCAGTTATTTATATAGAGAATATGCAAGAATATGTGTATGCTCCCAGGTCTGATTGGATGGAATATGGATACACTGACGAGAATAAAGTATGATATCTCTTTATAGAAAACATGGAAAATAAATAGATAAATGAAGACGAGTATGAATATGTTATATGTTGGATACTTATTATTGTATTTTTATTTTCTTCTTTAATAGCTCCTCCACCAGGACCCACGACGAGTACTGCCGTGGGAGCTGCTGGCACAACAGGGAGCAGCGTTGTAGCCCCCAGCTCTTTGGGTCTCGTACCCACACAACAAACACACACGCCTCCTCAGCCCCCGGACCTGCCAAGTAAGTACAGTGAAGTTACTAGCTGCATTGGAAATTATATAATATTTGTCAATATTTAAAATTTATATAAATAAATGCAATCAATCATTACATAAAAGAAATGAATTAAATATTTAATAATTTGCATATACTAAGTCAAGCCGCGTTAAGATTAGATATTTAATTTCTACTGTATCTTTTCGAAAGAAAAAACAGAGATGCACTTACATTTGTACATCTAGTTATAACCTTGTTTATTGTTAACTCATATCGTACTACAAACAATCTCTCCTTTGTTGTTCTCTTCCAATATTATTGGCATAAGTTTTTCGTGTTACACGAATATTAGAAAATTTTTATTTTTACAGTGTTCGCCTGTCCTCGGAGGCCGAACATAGGCCGCGAGGGTCGGCCGATTGGCTTGAGAGCCAATCATTTCCAAATTACAATGCCTCGCGGTTACGTGCACCATTATGATATCAATATACAGCCTGACAAGTGTCCACGAAAAGTGAACAGAGAAATTATAGAAACAATGGTGCACGCCTACAGCAAGATATTTGGAACTCTCAAGCCTGTATTTGACGGTAGAAATAATCTATACACCAGGGACCCTTTGCCAATCGGCAATGACAGAATAGAATTAGAGGTAAGCCTTCCTCTTTTTCTAATTAATATTTCAAACTCTCATTATGTTAGCTTGCTTAATCTCTCTCATTTCCATCTGATCAGGTCACATTACCTGGGGAGGGAAAGGACCGAGTTTTCCGAGTGGTGATCAAATGGGTAGCCCAGGTATCGTTGTTTGCTTTGGAAGAAGCTCTTGAAGGACGCACCAGACAAATTCCTTACGACGCCATACTCGCGTTAGACGTTGTAATGAGGCATTTACCTTCTATGACTTATACTCCGGTTGGTAGGTCCTTCTTCAGCAGCCCGGATGGATATTATCACCCGCTGGGTGGTGGAAGGGAAGTCTGGTTTGGTTTCCATCAGTCCGTGAGACCGTCACAGTGGAAAATGATGCTCAATATTGACGGTGAGTTCTATTTTGGGAATGGCTCACGTGCAATCTCCTTAAGATGCACGATGACGACTCAGTGCTGATCCTTATACTTTGATATTTCAGTCTCCGCAACTGCGTTCTACAAGGCCCAACCAGTTATAGAGTTCATGTGCGAGGTACTCGACATTCGAGATATTAACGAACAAAGAAAACCGCTGACGGACTCACAGAGGGTCAAGTTTACCAAAGAGATCAAGGGACTCAAGATTGAAATTACCCATTGCGGTACCATGAGACGAAAGTACAGAGTTTGCAACGTTACCCGCAAACCTGCCCAGATGCAATCGTAAGTATCTCAGTGAATTGGATGCTGTTTCTTAAAAATGAATATAACATTGAGCTTGTGGCGTTACGTGAATTAATCTCGTTACAGATTCCCCTTGCAATTGGAAAATGGACAAACGGTCGAATGCACAGTCGCCAAATATTTCTTAGATAAATATAAAATGAAACTGCGTTATCCACATCTTCCGTGCCTTCAAGTCGGACAGGAGCACAAGCACACGTATCTACCGCTCGAGGTCTGTGCTATGAGAATATTTATGCGTTCATAGAATAAAGATAAATCTGCGAATTGGTTTATGAACGTTTATGTCTCTCAGGTTTGCAACATCGTAGCCGGGCAACGTTGCATAAAAAAGCTAACGGACATGCAGACCTCAACGATGATCAAAGCGACAGCGCGTTCCGCTCCGGATCGGGAGCGCGAGATCAACAATCTCGTGAGGCGAGCCGATTTCAATAACGATTCCTATGTTCAGGAATTCGGTCTTACCATTTCGAACAACATGATGGAGGTCCGGGGTCGCGTCTTACCTCCGCCAAAACTGCAATATGGCGGGCGCGTAAGTTCCCTCAGTGGACAGGTGAGAAACTTCCAGCTTGGTCAGTCAGGTCTAGTAAAATACGACATTTAGAATATAAAGTCTTTTAGTTGTTTTGATTATGGTTTATACATCGATAATAAAAGGGTTTGTTATCGTAGCTTAACACATTGTAATTGAAAAATGTCTTGTAGCACAAAACAAGGTGAAAGATAATCGAATTGATGCATGGGTTCTAGACCTGGTTGATTCTGATATCTGGGCTGTGTTGGTGTGACAAGTTTTTTTTTCCTCGTTAATTATTGCCTTCGTGAAACGTTTTTCACTCTGTTCACGTTAACGTTGCAAGTAGTTAATCGAGACGAATTTCTCAGATACAAATGTAACCTATGCGTTAGATTTGCAGCCCGATATCCATTTTTCGAGAAGCAAACGAGATCAGATTCTGATGCATGGTACAAAATAAGAATTTAGTAGTTTCTAAATATTTCGACCTTCTGTGAATGATGCTTTCATACACGAATAATCTCGTTTATATTTAAGACTATTTATCATTATATTTAAGACTATAATAATTAACTGGAAATGTCAATTACTATTTCTAAAAGTGTCTATTATTCTCTTTCTCAAGACAAAGCAACAGGCACTGCCGAACCAGGGCGTCTGGGATATGCGTGGCAAGCAATTCTTCACCGGAGTCGAGATAAGAGTATGGGCTATTGCCTGTTTCGCACCCCAGAGGACGGTCCGCGAGGATTCCCTTAGGATGTTTACGACGCAGCTACAAAAGATCAGTAATGACGCTGGTATGCCAATTATAGGGCAGCCATGCTTCTGTAAATACGCAACCGGGCCCGATCAGGTCGAGCCCATGTTCCGGTACCTTAAATCGACATTCCAGGCCCTGCAGCTAGTGTGCGTCGTCCTGCCTGGAAAGACTCCGGTCTACGGTGAGTAATTGTACTTTTAGACTCCGATATAACTGGGAGAATATAAATTCGAATGACCTTATTCGGATTCACAGCCGAGGTCAAGAGAGTAGGCGATACTCTGTTGGGCATGGCGACACAATGCGTTCAAGCGAAGAACGTGAACAAAACGTCGCCGCAGACTCTGTCGAATTTGTGCCTGAAGATAAACGTGAAGTTGGGCGGTATAAACAGTATCCTGGTGCCTAGTATAAGGCCGAAAGTCTTTAACGAGCCCGTTATATTCCTGGGTGCCGATGTGACGCATCCTCCAGCCGGAGATAACAAGAAGCCAAGCATAGCTGCTGTGGTAGGCAGTATGGACGCTCATCCCTCGCGATATGCAGCTACGGTCAGGGTGCAGCAGCATAGACAAGAAATCATACAGGAGCTAAGCTCCATGGTGAGGTAAGAAATTATAGGGACGTTATAACTTCAAAAATACTTTGATAACACTTTAAATGTCTTCTTACGAATATTATGACTCTTTTCCAGAGAGCTGCTAATTATGTTCTATAAGAGTACAGGTGGTTACAAACCGCACAGAATAATTCTATATCGCGACGGCGTCTCCGAGGGACAATTTCTCCATGTACTTCAGCACGAGCTGACGGCCATTCGCGAAGCTTGCATCAAGCTCGAGGCAGATTACCGACCTGGCATAACGTTCATAGTAGTTCAAAAGAGACATCACACTAGATTGTTCTGCGCGGACAAAAAGGAACAGAGCGGCAAGAGTGGAAACATTCCCGCCGGTACCACTGTTGACGTTTGCATCACGCATCCCACTGAATTTGACTTTTATCTGTGCAGTCATCAAGGAATTCAGGTACGTGAAAGTAACAATGGCGATTGGCATACTAATTTTAAAATGTAAAATATCAATAGCCTAAAGTAAATCGTCTACTTCATTATTTCCTGTACAGGGAACCTCGAGACCCTCGCACTATCATGTTCTCTGGGATGACAATCACTTTGAAAGCGATGAGCTGCAGTGTCTCACTTATCAGTTGTGTCACACGTACGTCAGGTGTACGAGGTCTGTCAGTATACCAGCACCTGCGTACTACGCGCACTTGGTAGCATTCCGTGCCAGGTATCATCTGGTGGAGAAGGAGCACGACAGGTGAGTTTCCGATGGAACAATTAATATTCTCCTAAGCTGCATGCCTCTATCTGTCAGTTGCATTGGGACCCGGTTACGAGGGTGTTTTCTTTATCTCTTACAGTGGCGAGGGTTCTCACCAATCGGGCTGTAGCGAAGACAGAACACCCGGTGCAATGGCGCGAGCCATCACAGTGCATGCAGACACAAAGAGAGTTATGTATTTTGCGTAAGGAGCCATCATTAACTTCTTGCGTCTTTCATAACACCGAGGCAAAATCCCGCGGCATCTTACACGTTCATCTTCATGCGATTGTCATATCTTGGAGTTAATACGAGAGCTAAGGAGGGCAGATACGGAAGAGGATGAAGAATAATAACGCAGAAGAGAAATGAATTCATAGGCTACTTAAAAGTGACATGTCGGACAATCTTCTTGGGTGGCCAATTTTTTCTTTATTCTCTCTGCTAGTTACTCGCACACATCGCTTTATGTTAACTTCCACGACGAGGATCGCTCGCGTTTCCAATAACGACGACGCGTCGACGATCCGTGTGATTAGGATCTCCTTGGAGCGTTTGCCCTGCATGCTACTTTTTTTTTTCTTTTTTTTTTCCCCCAGAGCCATAGCCAAACCAAGTAGAGCCGTAGGTCGAGGGAATAAGTATGTTTTAACGAAAGGTGCTTTCAGTTAATCATGAATTTTAGACTAGTATAAGGGCGTTTAGCAGCTGCATAAGGTATCGAGTTGATGGTACAATTTTATGTGAATTATTTGGCTGCAGACGCGAATTACGCTTACTTTACTTTTTTTGTCTTTTTTTTTGGATCTTCGGGGGTTTATACACCTCCAAGACAATTGTATGATATAAAAAGGCATCGTAGCCGGTCAGACAATAGAAATTTGGTCTCGCGCGTAAATTTTTGACGCTCGTGACTCCTCTTTGTCCGCCTCATTATGCATAGGTTTATCGTCTATTGCATCGCACGAATCGCACGGTCATATACACTGCGTGATGTCTTGCCAGAGGTATACTCGTATACATATTAGAAAGAATTACACATCCAATCATGCATACATACCAAAACACTAAGGTCTGTTTTTAGTGAATAAAATTAAAAAAAAAAAAAGCAAAAACGTGTTTAAAGAAACGCGCGACGAAAAGTCGCACGGTTTAAGAGAGAAGAAGGGACATATTAGAGAGGAAGTGAAAAATTGGCCGCCACAAGGTTTAAGCGTCGTTAATGAAGGACAGAACCACAATTAACTTTATAATTAACGTGAAGAATTTTAAATGCTAATTGCCAATAATTCCCACTTCCCCTTGTCCCCGTTTCTCTCCTGTCAAACTCCCCACCGGAACCCTTACCTCCCCTATTTCTCAAATCCCCCCCCTTTCCCGTTCCCAAGCCAAGGGCCAAAGTAACATTAGGAACTTGTATATTAGGCCAAAAGTAATAAGGCGAATATCCAAGAGACAATGAGAATGAATTAATGAAAATCACATTGCGAATCCGTTAGGATCGACAACGTCGTTAAAGCGACCAGGACGTTATAGGGTATGACGTGAATATGGGAAACATTAGAAATGCTTAAAGGGATGAGGAAGGAAAAAAAAAGAAAAAAAAAAAAAAAAAAAAAAAAAAAAAAAAAAAAAAAAAAAAAAAAAAAAAAAAAAAAAAAAGAAACTAACCACACGGTATAAACCCTCGCTCGGTTATGCCTATTAGAATCTTAAGACACGCCGTGCCATCTTTTGTACGGCATCATGCGTCGTCAGTCTAAATCTAATGTCAATCGCCCTGCGTAGCCATTAAGCGGCAGATATCGAATAGGACGAAGCGTAGGGATACTGCTTTTTTTGGGTTATAAAATCAAATAACGCCATTATTCGTACTGCCCGGTCGAAGTATGCATAAATCATTCAAGATGACAGTCTGATGTCAACGTGGGGAAGAATCATGTTGAACATCGACAGTCTGTGCGTCACCAGTGCGTGGATGTGAATCTTGTGAAACTTTCTTAACGCGTGACCCACGTTTCTTACGTGTTCCCGCAGTGTCTCGTGTCTGCGCATGCGTAACCCACGTGACGCAGCTCGTCAACGGGCGCTCAAGTTTCGTGCTGGATAATCATATAGGCGTACCAGGCTGATCGTTCTACCGTCTGGAATCCGAACTGTAAAGCCGAATCTCGTGAAACTCAACTCGGTGTTAATTTTCAAGCGTCCTCCGACTGTGTATAGCCCTTAAGGTCGTACGGCGAATAACATTGGCTAGAGAAGTGAGTGACGTGGCTAGATGCGACGCGAAGATGCTTTTGACGCGGATGTCAAGTGAAATTAATTTTTCGTAAACCATGTGTCACGCTATGCGACTCCCATATACGGTTACGTCAAAGAATATAAATATCGACACTGCCTGATTCGATAACGATGCTCCGACTGGTGGAATCGAACGATTAATTTAAATTCCAATCGTCCGTTTGACTTACGTACTTCTTTACCTTGTTCCGTTTATCTCCTTCGTTTCTTCGCAAGCCAATGAACGCGCTGGCAACGTCGCGGAGCGTCACTCATCGTCAGTCCCAGTTGAACTGTCAGCGACGGAGCATCGTTCTCGCTCGGTACGAGCAACCGTAATTTCTCCTTCGTAATAGTTTTATTTAACGTGGACATTAGATCTGGGCCGACTATTATCGCTCCCAAAGCAAATGCAATGCATCAAACGATTCGGATATAAGGAGCTCACGTAGGTACGATTGAAGTAATAAGAGAATCCCATGTGGAAGTTCAATCGACCGATGAAGATAGTAATTAACGAGTAGTTACAGTAATTTCTTTTTGCTCCAGATGGATGAGGAGAGGATGAAGGAAAAAAAGGAAGAAAAAAAAATTAAATAAATAATTTAATAATAATGCAAGTTTCTTAGGTATAAGGTTTAAGCGTACGTCTTTGGATGAGACTCGTTTGAGGATTGACGTTGAAAAGAAAAAAAGAAAAAAAAAGAAGGGAGTCCCGTCGTCTTTATTAACGTGGCCGAAAACACGACGACACGCCGAAATCCCCATGCGTCTTCTTTCTTTCCCTTTGTCGTTTCGTCACTTGGCACTTAGTTTCTTGAATCGCGCGCGCGCCTGCGCGCGCAGCTTCGGCGAAATCCGCCGGATCCAATTACACACGATACTTTGGTACAATAATCGACACAATAATCGTTAATAAGGCGCAGCGCGGTGACAAATAGAATAAAGCGAAGTGCGTAGGCTAATGACATAAACACATAAAGGTTCATCGGACGTCGCGCGTACGAAATCCATTTTTATTACGTATTCTATTGGAATCTTTGATACACGCGATATGCGCAACGAAGTCTCGATCGTAATATAGATTTTATTTAATTTCTTCATATTCTCGTCGTCTCGGTTCAGTATTAAAAAGTGCAAAGAGAGCCGTGCTGTACGAATTGTACGTCGCGTCTCCTCGATCACGGGCAAAGATATTGAGAATTTTTTTGTATCTCGCGCATGTAATTTTTTTTTTTTTTTTTTCTATGTAAATCATCCCTTTCGAAATTGCATACAAAAGTGCATAGCGGGAGATGCTGCAATTTATATATATATATACAAAAATATTTTAATAAACCAAAAACACGTGGGAAGGCTGCCTGTTCACTGTATCGCTGTGTATTAAGGATTGCAATGCTCTGTAGGCTTAACGAACGACATACTGTTAAATATTATCACGGAAAGTATAAAAAAAAAAAAGATGAAAAAAGAAGGACCTTATCATAAATATTTATTCTAGTTGTAAAACTAAGTAAGAAAGCTTGGAAAGGGCAAACCTTGTACCACTGATAACTCTAATGGTAACTATACACAGAACACACTCACAAACATATATATATATATATATTACATTTAAAAAAACCTAGTGTCTGACTTCATGAAAATTAGCTAATTGTTAGGATACCATTTTTTCCCTTTGGTAAGAATTTAAACTGCAATTTTGATGTCGCGTCTGCGCGATCGTCCGTCTGGACGCGAAGCGCGCGTTTGGGTCTTACGTGCGTCTTGCAATTTAATAAATACCGAAATAAGAGAAGCGCGCGAGAGAGAGAGAGAGAGAGAGAGAGAGAGAGAGAGAGTGCGTGTGTGCGCGAAGTATGTGAAAAAGTTAATGTAGAAAGACGTGGGGAAAAAAAAAAAAGAAAGAAAAAAAGATCAGCTCGACGAAGGTAACAGAAGGACCGTATATGTAAATGATAAATGAATTAAGGGATCGGGTATGTTGCAGGCGCCCAATATTAAAGCAAGCTCGATATGGAAGCGAGAGTGAAATTGAATGTATTATTAAATGGAAAAAAAGATTAAAAAAAAAAATAGATAAGAAAAAATAATAATCACGTTACTAAGTGGGATTATGGAACCAAAATGTTGGCATTGAAAAACTTGGATGCGTTTTTAATTATTAGCGTATCGTGAATCATTAACGTTGAACGGTAACGAGGCCATACAGATCTATTTAGGTTTATAAGTCATAAGCAGCGCTGTCTTAATCGTGCCAGCTGCGACTGATAAATGCCAATCGGTGCGCATGGGAATATCAAACTATTGTACGTGTACGAAATGAGGTGGTGACGAAGAGAAGAAAAAAGAGAGAAGTGGATCTGTTGAAAAAAAATGTTTTTGTAAATCTTTCGTACTTTCTTTTTTTCGTTTCTTGATACTTTGCATGCACACTTGGTATGAGATCGTGAAATAAGCTGTCGAGCTTTGCTGTCGGATCTCTTTGATATTTCCCTGTGCGCCCGCCGCCCGGACATACTGGCCACACGTGTATATATGTATCGAACGTCTTTTTTTTTTTTTTACCCGCATCATCTTTCTTTTTTTCCGAATTTATCATTGACGAGGCACGAGCAATTTTTTTTCTCTCTTTTCTTTTTGTAACACTGTCATGCTCTTTCTTTCTCCTTTGGGTCCGGTCTTTCTTCTTGACGTGACAGTTAATCACAGCAGACACGTGGCTTTGTTTACATTCGGAACGTTTGACGTTTGACGTTATCTTTTTTTTTTTTACGTATTTCTTCTCTTGCATTGGAAAGACGAAAGTATGAACGAGAGAAAGTCTTCTGTCGATTTCTTCGTTACTTTTGTACGATCAAAAATCGCATAACTTACGTGAACTGGCAATCCCACCTTATCACTCAATATACGCTCGATCGACAAAGCCAATGTTAATCAGTGATCGTCTGACAGATGAATTTTTTTTTTTTTTTTTTTCGGTCATATCAGGGCGATATGGTTGAAAGTTTGATTCGTTCTATAGGGTGTTCAAGAATTGTGAAGTAATGCGAGTTGGGCGCGACACGTGAAAATAACGGGTTCACTTGTATGACCCTTTTCTCAGGTGATCAGTTTGAGGCTAATCGAAGTAACATGCAGACGATATTTTAAACGAACCGGACGATTAAATGGGAATTAAAGTTCATCATTGCGCGTAATCAGTATGTAAAACAATGAGGTTGGATTTAAAAAAAATATATATATATATATATATATATATGTACACTCTCTACCGTGCGATCCAAAAAATTTTTTTAATGTAAGGAAAAGTAATTTATATTTATATATCTATGTATGTATATATATATATATATATAGACATGTACGTACATATGTTATATATCTCTTGAGGTAATGCCGAGAAAAAAAAAAGTATATGAGGATGAAGCCGCATGCGTAAAATCATATATACGAAATGATAATACGGGTTCTAATGATAAATATTGTTTTAATAATAAATTTTTGACGGATTGCGTCATTATCTTTATTTTTATTTTTTTTTTATTTTTTCTTTTCTTGGAACGAGTATAAGTTTTACACTGGCTCTTATCCTGTTAAAGTTTTCGGGCACTGTACGTCGAGGTCATAATTTTTTAACGCATTTCGAACGTAATCTCCGCGTGTAAGAATTAGCGAGCACTTTTATTCGTTTTTGTGTGTGTAAATATACGTTTTGGCCAATCTCGCCGAATCTCTTAACGTATTTCGTTCTAGTTGTAAGTTGGGGCGCCTGTCACCCAAACGTGGCGAGCGAAAAAAGAAGTATTGGTAAATTTTTAAAATTCAAGGCGCACCGTCGACAGCGTCGAAACAAAACGGGTATTCCCCGGGAGCACGCGTAGAGCAACGACCGCGAGATTCGTCTGAGAGAAATAGAAAGAAAAAAAAAAATGACAAATGGCTACCCATTACGTCTTTCGACGCGCCGTAGACGCCTGTTCGATCTAACGAGAAAAATGAAAGAAAAAAAAAAGTGAAGAAAAATCCTAGTGGCAAAGAAAAAGAAAAAAGTGTAACGAAAATTATTCCTGAAACGGTCGGCCAGTATAAAATTTTCACAGCCGAACGACTCGAGGGTAATTTCCCTAAAAACGAGAATATAGAGTGAGAAAGATGAAAGAGAAAAAAAAACAAAGTAAACCAATTGGATCTGTGATAATACGTCGCTTTAAAACACACGAAACAAAACGAAAAATAATCCTCTTCCTTCTCGCGACGAACTCGCGAGGCAGCGCCCAAAGGGATTTTGAAATCGCGAAGAATTCGCGCCTTTTTTTTAATACCACGTTCACACTCACCACCCCACCACGCACAAATACACCAACACGTAGGACAGAGAGAGAGAGAGAGACAGAAACAGGCGATCGGTCTTTTCCGTCGATTCTCGGCCACGGAACGTCCAACGTTCCACAGGTGTCTGCCGGGAGGATTTCGGAAAGAGTAATTTAAAAAAAAAAAGAACATCCTTTCAACACTTTTATCCGATATCATTTTTATTTATTGCAAAAGATATTTTTACAACCCTTTTTTCCCGACTGTGGGTCGCTGTTATCTTTTCAATTTTAAACTTGCCCGCTTTTCCCGCGCCTGGGACCTGTCGAGGTGGCTACCCAACCCAAACGTTCGTCCGACTCGGCAAAGCAAGAACTTCTATCGACGCGCATGCGCAACGCGTGTTACTTATTGTCTCGCAATTACTTTTAAGGTAATACAATTAAATACGATATAAGAATTCCTCGTTTAAGATTCGTATAGAGTTTTAACGTGTCAGCTTTAAAAGTGGCGGCGGAGGAGGTTAGGGCGAAGTGAGAGTGCGTGATGCGTGTGTGCCTGTATGTGCCGATACATCGCTGACGATTGATAGTAATTAATAATTATTGATCTAAACAATCACGCTCGGATTCACACGGCGCTACGGACACCCCCGGCATGCCCTACGATTTATTAATCTTACGTACAC
Organism: Cephus cinctus; assembly: GCF_000341935.2. NCBI lineage: Eukaryota > Metazoa > Arthropoda > Insecta > Hymenoptera > Cephidae > Cephus > Cephus cinctus. Next base: position 2,099,333 of record NW_014332892.1, read on the forward strand.
CATTATTATTATTATTGCCGAATACTTAAGGATCAACGCGATGTCTTCTAGAGACTAGTTATTTCTATTATTATTATTATCAGCATCATCATTATTATCGTTCTATCAGTTCAGAGTGCGTGTCTGGATCGTGTATATGTGTAAGTTGGATGATAGACGGATGATCCTCCAGCGTAAAGATTTGTCTTAATAATAAGACAAGACAAAGATAGCGACGAACGAGTTGCATTAAATTTGAAGAAAAAAAAATTGGAGAGAAGAAAATTTCGTGGAGAAAAAAAATAATTAAAAATTGACAAAAATAACGTATAGAAAAATCGGATCGATAGGGCGGTCTTAGAAGTGCCTGACGCTTACGTTCGACTACGTGAAAACGATGAGGACAGGCAGAAAAAAAAATGTCACACTTTTATGGAAAATTTGTAAAAACCCATAATTCATTCGTACCGATCGACGGAACGATCGGGATCGATGATAAGTCGATCTTCGGTATTCTAAATATTGCAATCGATCCTGCCGTCAGGCTCTCATATACGTCTGGATTCGTCGATCAGTCTCTCCGATAGTTTTTTAAGGAAGAAACGAGAAGGCGAATTACGAATTACTTTTTTTTTTTTTATATTCTTTCTTTGACTTTCTGCATGTTTTTCTTTTTAGGGCGAAAAAAAGAAATCGCTCGTTACTTCAAAGAATTCGTACGTGTCTAGTAGGTCATTTATTAAGGGCGGATATCATTGTTTAAGCTGGCTGCACATTGAAAGTAACTTAATTGTATTTGTTGGAGTCTTATCAAAATGCCGGGTAACATGTTATTGATTAGTTGTAAGATATATACATATTATATGTATGTATAGTATATATATATATATACATATACTATATATTTATGAATGTCGCGGTAATTTTAAATGTTCGCACCCGCAGCAAACCAAACGGCCCACCCGTACGTCAAATAGCCGTTCCCCCTCTCTTTTCCCTGATCGCCCCTCCGCTCCTTCTCGTCCTCCCCTCATTCTATTCCGGTAGTAACGTAAATTTACCAGCTTTTCGAAATAGCAAATTACACACCCCGTGGATATTATAGGTTCGTACTGCGCTACAATGATAACAAGTACCATGTAATATTTTACGATTAATCGCTTTTGTTTTTTTTTTCTTTTTTCTTTGATTTTAAGCATCTCTTGAAATAACGAATGCTCGATCAGACTTTTTTTTTTAATATTGACACGTTAATCACGTTTGTCTTTCTGAGAGAGAAAGCGATCGACGAGCATTTTTAAAATTAATTTTTCTTTTCTTTTCGAAAGAAAAAAGATCGTTTATAGGTATCATTGAAAAATTTGGAATCGTTTACTTTTAATGTAATTATCTATACGATTATCATTAATGTAGAGTGTAATGTATATTTGAAGGATGCTGCTGTCTATTATTATTGTCATTGCTATTGCTACTGCTACTGCTCTTACGTTCAATGCAATAAAACAGAAGAGATATGCACTTTTGGCATTGAAGCCGTTTACGATAAATCGTATGACGATTTATTGGGGTCCCGGACCACGCTGTTCGATCGGGCATTTTGTATTTGAGGAAATGAATTTTTTTTTTACTGTCATCGAATTACGAACTTTTACATTCTTGCTGTACTCGCTTGTTTTATTCTTTTCCAGTGTCTCGCGGGAAATTAAGCACGGCTTATGCTTTATCGGACTCGCGATTCTTTTGTTTAAATAATCAGCGCAGGATCTGATTTATTTAGTAATGGACGGAGGAAGGTAATGATAAATATTTGAAAAATCTTATGTAAGTCGAAACGACACGATTGAGCTACTTTGCAGAGTATAATATCGCGTTTGCCTTATTTCAATTATTTATTGTCACGCGCAATGAGGATTCTGTAAAGGGACGCGAAAGATTTGGCATTGGTCATAGTCATAAAACGGCGCCATAATAACCTTGTTGGGTTAATTACAATGCGATCGATGAGTCTAATGTGAATTAATAGAATAATTCGAGTAACTATCACACGGTGTACATACATGATACATAATCTTCGTTAACGAGCAACATAAAATGTGAATGGAGGCTGGATTTAAGTCGTTAAGTATACTTAAGTTAAATGAATATTTTATGTAACTCTAAGAGACGATAATTATGATTTCTCGATAGAACAGTAAGTAAGGTCGATCAATGTCTTATCCCAATCTCAGTTTTTCAGTATATCAATCGTAGAATATCTCTAGAGAACTTTTAATCGTGGTAGACGGTTAGCGACGAGGTGATAAAGCAGTTTGAAGTATTTCCCAGAAGTCACGTTGGAATATTTTGTTGATCTAATTCCAGATTCATATGAATATATATGAGCAGCACTAATAAAGCTAACACGGCGCAGACGTTAGCACAGACAGATTACATAACCTCGTTGTTTGGACTTGTTTATTCGTAATTTTGTCATTCGTATATAATTATTTTTCCTTTACGAGCTTCCCTCGTCTTACGTGGCATCGGGCCTTGTCTTTTGTAGCTCCGACTCGTTGCCGATTATTCAAATTTGTAAAATCAATATCTCACGAGGATCTTCACGCTTGTTCGCTTCTGTTTTCCCAGCTCGACCGAACGATTCACTTTGAATAACGCGCCACTGCGTCCTTTTTCTTTTACCAATCAAAGGGAAAATCACGACGCGCATGCGCGTCAAGGACGGAACTCGGCAGACTCGGGACTTTAGAGTGCGAAAGCGTCGAATTTTTTTCGTTTGAGATTCCATGTTAAACGCGTATTTGTCTCGGCGGTTTATTGACAACTGTGGGTTTTCGATCGATATGCAATTTAATATTACAGGATGAACTGTCGATCGCTCTTTGCTCAGAAGCAACGCGTCGCCATTGCATACAGAATAGTTTGTAGGTATGTATCGCGATCTTGTTCTTTAATGAAGGATTGCTTGAATCACGTTTATAAGGTAAAATGAATAATTGATATAATTTTTATTACTGAGAAACTTAAATACGCCCATGTTGTACATATCGTTTCCGGTACCACCGATGATACATATTCAAAAATAGGAGCCCTTCCGCTCGATGAAAATTACGGTTCTTCGTTAAACTTTTAACGGTAAAAACGGGTCACTTACAAATTTGCTCTAATGACTTTCGTCTTTCTCATTTTATTTTCTTGGAAGGAAAGTTACGTGGCGTCAGGCGGCAACGTGTATTTACCGTACTGAGCCGGCGTAGGTATTGCGCATTGTGGCGCGAATAATACGGGAAATAATTTTCTTTACGTCAAAATTCTTTTAGGTAAGCTATCCTAGCTGTATAAGATTTATTATCAATGTGTTAGAATTACAAAAATCTAAATAAACTTTTAAACCAATTCACTGTACAATTTACATTGCTATTTTGTTTCGACGACCTTTGTCAGATTCATATGAATATACAAATCTTCGAAAACTTGGGTTACGATTGGTTTCAAGTAGTGCCACAATACGGCGTTTTGTTCTCGCTAGTCGTTCTTTAGTTTGGATGGAATAAAAGTTTTGACAAAACGAATTGTTCGATCATGCTTGATCTTGGCTTCAAAAATTACAATATGGATATGAATGTATATGAAGTATTGCAAATCGCATTGAGCGTTAAAGAATTTTTGTTTCTTTGATGTAATTATTTATGTCAGAGAAACTTCAATATTCGTGTTCGACCAAGTGGAAGACTTGGTCCAATTTTATATCTGGGTGTAAACCCATAATAATACAAACAACTGAATAATAGGAAAAACATGTATGTGGGTTGGAAATTGTATAAATGAGTAAAACTTCGGGACTCTGGATATGTCTGTCCTTGTCGTATGCACGTAAATAAATATGTCTGATTCTTTTGCACTCACCACGTTACAGAAGTTTTCAAAATCTTAGAGATTAGGATCTTCCTCTAATCGGTTCATTAAAATGATCTAGTATACTGGGTAAGTTAATTAGAAGCAATAATTTCTCTGTATAGCATAATTATTTACGATACTATTTAACTCTATAGTACAGATATACTTGAACGGTCGTATGCGTGAACACGTGCGCTGATCTGCGCACAGCGACAGAAAGTGTAGTAGTCAGTCTTATGAAAATATCAGTGATAATACAAGTAAGTATTATAATTGGGTTCATTTTTATATGTATATAATGATTGTTTTACCGTAATCTTATTTGTACAGAAGTTCCGCTCCATACTCTACTTGAAAAAAGTAATTTAATCTATTGTGGATTTCTGTATAACCTTTTGCGGTTACCGGGTTGCAAACGTTTACTGAAATTTTGAGAAGACTGTATTAAGGAAATTTAGTATTTTAAACTTGTCGTAATATCGTTACTATTATATGTTACTGAGATGGCTGCCAAAGGAAATACTATATCTGCATTTGCAGCCTATAACATGAAGCGCAGGAGTTTGGATAACTCAATTAAACAGAAGAAGGCAAAGAAAGCACGAGCTTCATTAGGAAACCTAACTCCTAGTCAGGAGACTAAACAGAGGGAAAAAATTAAACATGATCTCAAATCTATTAAGGCTGATAAACAGTCGAATGGTACAAAGACATCGTTGAATAAAACTCTTCCTGTTGTATCTTTAACTAAACTTGCTAGGCAAAAAAAAAGAAAGTCACATAGTCCAGCTAAGATAAAGGGAGTAGTTAAGAAGATATTCGAACAAAATGTCTTAAATGATGAAGACCCTGTGAAATCATCAAAAAAGTATGAAAATAAATCTAAATCATCTGAAAGCATTTTGAATTCGTCAAAATCATCCAACCGAACTCTGAAGTCCAGAGGGCAAAAATTGAAGAGACAGAAGAAAAATCTAAAGGAAAGAGTTAATAAGAAAAAGAATGCATCACCAATTAATGGAGAGAATCAAATGGATCACAATTCAGCATCTGTAGATTTTGATATAGATAAGGAAATCATAGAAAAGCTACCAGTTCTTGACTCTGCTGAGGAAGGCAAGACATTATTCCAGTGGCTCATTCATCCAGTCAAAATCGAAGACTTTTTTGAGTATGTTCATTTAATGATCAAGAATTTTTGTAAAAAGGGCTTAGTCTGATTAATCAAATTGTTTTAAAGGCAAAATTGGGAGATGAGACCGTTGCATATTAAACGAAAGAAATCTAACTATTATAAACAGCTTATGTCAACCCCCATACTCGATAGTGTCTTGCGTAACTTCTTTATCAAATTCACTGAAAACATTGATATTACATCCTATAATAATGGGGAGCGAACAACTCACAATCCCCCAGGTCGAGCTCATCCCACTGTGGTGTGGGATTATTACATGAATGGTTGTTCAGTAAGAATGTTAAATCCCCAATCCTTTATTCCAAAACTTCATACCTTGAATGGTAAGAAAATCTATTAAGTAATCCAATCTACTCTCATATATTTGTGTATTACTTAAAATCATTTTTCAGCGACACTCCAAGAATATTTTGGCTGCTTCGTTGGTGCCAATTCCTACCTAACTCCACCAGACAGTCAAGGATTCGCACCCCACTACGATGACATAGAAGCTTTCATTTTACAAATCGAGGGCAAAAAAAGATGGAGACTTTATGGAGTACAGACAGACGGCGATTACCTGGCACGAAATTCCTCCGGAAATTTTACAGGTGATGAAATCGGCGAGCCTATACTGGATACTGTCGTGGAAGCTGGGGATTTATTGTACTTCCCACGAGGAACCACTCATCAGGGTGAAACAATCGACGGTGTTCACAGTCTGCATATTACTTTGAGTGTCTATCAGAAAAATAGCTGGTGCGATTTTCTTGAGAAACTCATCCCCGAAGCTCTCGATCGCGCCATCATGAATGACTGCGAATTCCGTCGAGGATTGCCTCTCGATTATCTAAGACACGTGGGACTCGTCTACTCTAACACCGAGAGTGAAAAGCGAACCCAGTTTATCACAAAGACAAAAGAATTACTTCACCAACTGGTGGACCACATAGACGTAGATAAAGCTGCGGATAGCATGGCATTGCGACATATATACGATTATCTGCCACCAGCGCTAACTGCACAGGAAACTGTATGCTCAGTCTATGAGGACGGCGAGAGGATGGTCGCCGATGGCGTTGTTGAAAATCGTGTCGAGATAGAACCAGATACCAGAGTTAGATTACTGAAAGCCAACTGTGTGAGGTATGATATCATCGAAACAGGAAGTTCATATATATTATGCATATCTAATTGGTCATTAATTCTGCTAATAGATTGGTCGATGTGAATGGCGATCTCAGGATCTATTATTCCACCGAGAATTCCAAGGTGTATCACGAGTACGAACCAGAGTACCTAGAGATTTCAAGGGAACTAGCACCTGCAGTGGAAGCCATTATATTGAATTATCCAGACTTTGTGGCTGTTGAGGATTTACCTATTGAGGACGACCATGATAAAGTAATTAATATTTTATATAGTGATGTGAAATCATTTATTTATGTATAATATGAATTTTAGCTTCAGGTAGTGAAGGATCTCTGGGAGAAAGGAATTCTGGTGACGGATGAGCCATTGCCTGTTGCATCATAATTTATAAGTATACAAACACTTTGCATTGGCACACTTTATTTCATTCAATTCTGCATGATATCAACGAAACTATATTTTCTTTTCATAAGTTGAATTCTGTTCTCGTACCTCAATACTTCTCATAGTATTACTGATATTACTTTGTCGTCACTGACAAATATTTTATATTCTTACTTTGACTATTTTATGATATATAAAGAACTTTTAATTCAATGGCTTACAGTCATGTATCATTATTGATGCATCATTCTTTAATAAACATTTTTGCTGCCAGAAATGATTTTTTATTTTAAATTTGTTTTGCTGTTATGCATGTATTACATATAATAGAGCCTCGGTGCCTAAAAGACATACTGGCACAATCGTTTATACAATGGCAAATGCAACTTTATTGAGACACGTTCTTAAGCACCCTGCTGTTTACAAAGTCCGTAGTTCTGTTCAATATTATATGCAACAGCATTATTTCCGGATTTCGAGTTTCTTATCTCGTTTACCTCTCTCGCTTTGATCTCTTTGCCGACCCAGTACATACTCAGTGTACCCCAAGTAGCCATCATTGTCTAGATCGTCTTCCTCAAGAACTCTGTCAATGAGCTCTTTGAGTAATATACAAAAAGAAATAGCAGTTCATATATATCCAAATTATTAAAAAAAAAAAAGATTATTCATACCGACCTACTATCCAATGTAAATCATTCCTGTGTTCATTGTTATCTTCATTCTTGTTTTCCTCATCTTCTCCGTCCTCATGAAGGGTGTGTTGAATAGCATGAAGTATTTCCAACCCGTCCAATTTCGTATTATTATCAACGTCGTGTAGTCTGTGACAAATTAAAAAGAATAAAAGTAACAATGTTATAGTTTAAAAAAAAAGCCAGTATATACTCACTTGAAATAATGAAACTCCAATTCTTGTTCTGTCATCTTCGTTAAATCCAATTGATCAGCAAAAGCGCCCATGTCTTCCTTCAAGTGTCTGATAGAAGAAATAAATTAATACATTTTTTTTATTTATCGCAATGCCATTTAATCAAACTTACGCAGTATCGTGCAGCAATTCAGCATCCTGTGTTAATTTGACTTCATTCTGCGGTACATAATGATGATGGGATATGCTTCCACTGGGATGATGAGGTCCACGAAATCCTGCAGCAATCTCAGTCCAGATTGTGAGAAATAGGACGAGCAACGTATTACTAAAAAAAAAAGAAGATCAATCATTATTGTCAAACTGTAAATAATCTTGACTATTTGGTGGTTCTACAACCACATACTGAATCCTACAGTTAAATCTGTACTGCACTCCACGATACATTCCAACCAGTGCCCAATAACAATGGGACCTGCTGGGACGTGTTCCTGGTGCACATCGTTCTGGCAGTGCCTCTTCTAGGGGACGAGAGCACCCTTACAGGGTGACAGATGGACGGTAGGGGGGGTCCCAGTAATTATTATGCGATTACCCACAAGCCCATTGATTTAGATTGCACCCTTGGGGGGGTCGATCTTGTAGGTCTGTCTCGCATTTCGACATTTGTTGCAACATTTCAAAAAAGCCTACAGAATCATTTTTTCATATTATTCATATATTTTCAAGCAACAACAAAATACTCAACCAGAATTCACGTTTAATCCTAAGAAAGTTTGAGGATGTTTTCTTTACAAAAAGATTTCAATATATGAATAATCGAGTGTTCAGTAGGACAGTGAACCCTGATCTAGATGGATAGAAAATTTTGTATTTTATTAATTTAAAAAAATGGCCTACAGACTATATATATACACATATATAGTAGGTGTTAAAAGACTGAGAAGTACAGAGGAACACGGGGTACTTAGGAATCAATTTTACAGGCTTACTAGGGGTCGAGCTAGAATGCATATGCTCAGGGGGGACCCAAGGGGTTTACTGGTGCAAGTGGACCCCCAGTGGGTGTGCACCCCAACTGGAACAAAACACTTCCCCCCATCTCCCCCCGGGTGTCGAAATCCATAAATAATTTATATCATTTGGTCCATTCAGCGAGAAAGCCCATATGTACCTGTGTCGCCTTACAGAGGCTGCCTGACCTGTTCTTATCCGTAAACAGTGATACATGAAAAATAGGTTATAAAGAAATGAAACAACAACTATGTCAATTAAGTATTTAATTGTTACCAATATATATATATTTATACACAATTAAAAAAAATAAATCATAAATCAAACAAATCATTCCATCAATCGTTTTATCATGTAATCAATGATTCTGTAACAAATGTCATCCTAGGTATGTTGTCATTGTAATGCTTTGATATCAATTTATAAAATGCATAACAGCATGGAATGAAATTAGATACGAAAATGGCAAGCGGCGATGTGCATTTTTAAATAAACCACCCTTGATCTGTCTCTGTGACTATCGACAGTTAGATCTTTATTCAAAAGGAGGGATGATGCATCCCTTGTGCACGAGGAAATAGGTTACGTGAGAAACAACCTGTCGCGCATTCCTTTCAAAGAAGCCCGCTGGTAATCTTTGGCCAGAGAATTAGGTTATGTGACGGGTTGAAATAGTTAATTTACCTCATAGCTGCAGAAATGTGAGATCGAACAAGGGCGAATCGATTCAAAATCCTTGCGGCTGTTAAATCCACTCGGTACGATCCTCGGTCGGCCTGTGTTTTCCATCTGCGAGCTAAACGCATTTATCGACGTTTTTACTGAGTTTGCGTACCGCGCGAGTTGCTTCTTATGGCGCGACGCTACGGGGGCGGCATGGTTTCATTTTGGATTTCTGATCGAGTGGGAAAGCCTGGCAAAAAGTAAGGTATTAACCCTATTCGTGGATAGTTTGAAACCGATTTTCAATATTGCTCCGATCGCTACTATTCGCTGCACAATATCGCATACAGAAGAATTTGAGTGGATGAAGACCAAATAAGTTTTTTTTTTTAGAAAATAAGGCATGATTTTCGTAACAGTATATATAGGAGTTAAAAGATATAATGTGTATGTTATTTTAAAGTGGGTCGATGACTATTTTAATTGTCAAAATTTTGACGTTTGATATGAAATAAGAATTTTTTAATTTTTTTTTATTAGGCGGTTATTTTTGTTTGTTTGTAATGTACAAGTACGGTATTATTATGGCATAGGGAAGAAATGTTGAATTTCGAGGGTATAAAAATTGTTATGCAATGGCGTGGACGGAGCAATGGACTCTGGTAAATTGGCAGAAATCAGAAGGAAAATGGCAGGGGGATCGATGGTAATTGAAGAAAGCGGGAACTTTCTCATTGAAAATTTGAGGATGATCCCGCGGTAGGCGGACCCGAACTTTTGAGCAGCAACAGAGAAGCGGATGGGTCTCCGGTTGCCATGGCGACCAGCGTAGCCTAAAGCTATGCTTTTATTGATTCCAAGCCGCAAACAATGTACAGGAGTGGATGTTTCGCTGTTCTCTCTATCCGTCTAGATAGAAGGACATTAACACAGCCCGAAATTCCTATAGTTAGTCAAAGGATCAAGAGAATGGAGAAGAAAATAAAAAAATTTGACAGCAAGTCAAAATTGAATAAAAATCAATCTATGCGCTATAAGAAGTTTTTATTTTTCAAAGATTCATCAGACGACAATTAATAGATGTCAATCAGAACATATACAATTTTTTCCCTTTTTTTTTTATTCTTTTTTTCTATAAAATCATCCAACCCACGATTAACTATTACAATGAAACTGTCGACGCGTAAGTCTAATCGTCATTGAATTTTCTACTGACTGATTCATACTGAACCGACCACCCTGGACCACCAACAGGGATACCCTCAACGCAATACCCCCTGTCGATCTGTTTTAATGGTTCGGAATTTTTTGAAAATTCCCGCCTATTTTTACACTTCAACGATACGGCGTATAGACAACTGCATTATTTTGAGCTTGGAATTAAAAGTCAATCAGTAATTTACAGAGGTTTGGATTATAGATAAAAAATGAAAAAAGTCCAAATATATTTAGTTATTAATTTTTGACTTTTGGGATCTTTTTGAAAAAAAAAAAAATTCCATCGGCAATCACGATACTGTCGCATTCTGACGCATGAAAATTGCCCAAAGGGATGCGCCATCCGTGATCGATGGTTCCATCCGATCGGAGTCTGCCGGAAACTGCCCGCCAAATAATATATTCATAGCTTCCGGATGGTTGAACGCAACTCTGCTTCGCTACCCGTTCCTGTAGGATTGCGTAACTCCGTGGACCACCCCCTTGTAAATTATCCCTATGAAGATAGGAGTAGGATGAAATTTTTGGAAAATATACGTCAAGTCATTTGTTTGGTCAACCATGATAATTATTTTGATATCAATTTAAAAATTAATTTTTTTTTTTCATTTTCCCTGTGTACCCTTGTCAATAGGAATATATAGGTACAGTGTTGATAAGGGTCGAGTCAGGGCGATGCAGATAAAAGGATTGCATTTTACGTATTTCCTTCCCTTTTGTAAAATCTCGTTGCATCCGACTCACCCCACTCGATATAGTAATCAGATTCAGCGACGAGATCGAAAGTGAGTGCCATTATAAGGGATGTTTTTTGTCCACTCAAAAATTCCAAACTTTGAATTCATATTTAAGGAAATTTTCATTAGCTGCCAATTTTGCTTCTTTTTTTTCCCTTTGTTATGAAGTTTTCAATTATTTACATTTTTACAGTATATATATGTAGCCTTATCGTTATATTTTTATACGATTTTCCTGACACCCTTATCAATAAATTTCATAAGGTAAAAATGGCGTCGGATTGGGAATCAGTAATTTTACGGTTATTTCCTCGAATCTTACGGATTGTCGATGCTTCAAATTTACCTCGTTTTCATTTTTTTTTTTTTTCCTTCCACCCGTCCACCCTCGTTAAAAGCGATCGACCGTATGAGGAAGTTACCGTCTCGAATGAGAGCTGCTATCTCTCTCTCTCTCTCTCTCTCTGTTTCCTTCGTCCTCTTCAGTCTTCCCGCCAGTCTCTCTTGAAGCGGTCGAAATTCACTTAAGGGGTAGAACAAAAAATAAAGAGGTAAAAACTCGCGAGCTCGTCGGAACCGTCGGTTCTGGCTCTATTTTTTTACCTCTTCCTTTTGGCTAAATACACCTAAGAGAACGAGACGAAGAGGAAAAAACGGCTGAAAAGCAGCAGTCCACCCCTCTAACCGGGAGTTAAGTGCAAAATTATTTTAAAAATATTTTCTTAACCACGTTAACCTGAAAGCTGACCCCCTAACGCATACACGTAGATACCACGTTATTACAGTAAAAAGAATTTGAAATGCTCTTGCGGTTTTTTGACTTCCCACAGAATCCGAACCCTCCCCTGGTTCGCATCAGACCCCTCCGGCCAGCAACGATTTACGGCAATTAATTACCTTCCTTTTGACCCTTTGGTTATTATAAAAAATGAAAAAAAATTTCAAAAAAAATTACCGTCCTTAAACCGTCGATTAATTTTTTTTTTCAATTAAATAAAACAATTTTTTTCACTGCCTCAATTTACTTTTATAAACTTTCCTGACACCGTAAGTCGTTGGAATAGACATTAAGAAATTACTTTTCAAAGCTTGCCCATGGTCTAGCTAATCGTTACGTCACGTCCTCTACGTTCTCTTACACGCCGTTACTGTCCTACGTACTTTTAACTCGACCTCTCAAGCCGCTCCCCCCCCCCAAGCCCGATACTTTTTACGTGACGCTTTTCTCTTATTTTTCACTCGCCTCTACACCGGCCAAGAGTTTCCAGTCAGAAGAACCACGACGAGAGCGTTGAACTTTTTCGAAAGCTTTTCCCAGAGCAAGAAGACCAAGGAAAAAGCCACATAGAGGTTAAGGCCTTTACGGCGCTACTATAGAAAAAGTCTATCCAAGAGTACATATAGATACGTTAGCGCAGATCGAGCATTCAGCAGAAAACATTGGTCTTCGACAATCATAAGTAAAGAAATTGACTTACCTTAGACGAAGATTGTCGAAGGAACCCGAAGAAAGCCGATCGAAATATTTACACCGCGATAGCGAATTATTTCGATATCGATATCTTCTTCCTTGAAGTCAGGAGGGATTACAGGGTGCACCAGGGTTCATTCTAACAACCCTGTACATTATATACAAGCGAGACTTATGATGGGTTTTCAATTTGCCGCAGGGTGCCGTCAGGCTGCGTTTAACAACTTTTTAATGGAAGCTTGGCCAGCCATCGTCAACTTCAGCCAGCAGCATCGAAAAGTCAATTCTACTGGGTGTTGCTAAGAGAGAAAAAAAGGAACTCCGAGATTTTCGTGACGGGGAGGTAAAAAAATTTTACACAACAGCCTTACCTAACCTAACATCTTGAATCACGTAGTATGCCTTTACGAATTGTATATATTTGTCAGCGGCAATACGTGATACATGCAACAAGTAGTCACTGTAGGTAAGCAAAGTCAAAAGTCAACAAGAAATATTGTGTGAGCTTGTGTAGTCGGAAAAAATCGAGGTGAGAGACATTCTTCGATCGGTTGGTACAAACTCTCGACAGGGTGATTGTTGTCCACGGGATAATCCGTGATTTTTCCTATAGTAGCCTATCTCGATTAATCAGAGCGTTTCTGGCCCCGGGAATCATATACCTACGCGCGTCGAATGGAGTGATCGATTTTTCGTATACATACCTCCTGCCTTCGCTCTCGGCCCTCACAGAATCTCCCAACTCCGACCCCTAACTCATCCCCGTAGCTCTCATCCTCCGTAACGCCCTCTCTCGTAACATCCTGCACGCTCAGAATCCTCCCCCTCGCCCCCAGCATCCCTAACCCAGCAGCGCAGCATCCGCGTTCTGGAGCTCTCGCAGCTCTCGTAATCGCATTTGACGTCGCTACGTTTTTGTTTCAGAGTAGTACGTGACGCTTCCGCTATGAGCGCTCTTGGCAAAACATGCGAGAGAAAAAGAAGATTGAAGCGCAGAGAACGAAGGAGTAGACGGAGTAGAGTAGAGAGAAGGAGTAGAGCGTGAGGAAGACGGTGGTAAAGAAGCAAAAAAAAATGGACGTTAAAGGTGGATGGAAAAAAAAGAAGTATTACGTGGATGATAAAGTATAAAAAATGTGTCTTAATATTCATTATTAAAATTCACTCATTTGAATTCACGGCTGTTAATGGAATTATTGAAAATTTCTAACCTCAAAAAGTCACCCTAAAACTTGTTCATTTTTTCTCGTTAATTCCATAAGCACGGGTACTCGTATAGAGTGCGTACTTGAAACATAGTTGACTGAATTGACACGTGGCGCTCGAGTGCCCTGTGGATGCACGTGCCTCGAATAAAAACCACGTCAAAATATTGTGCCTATTTTGAATAGGCCAATTTTCTTAATTCCACTGGATACGCCTATTCGAATTTCTTTTTTCTCTCTCTCTCTCTCTCTCTCTCTTCTCCAAGATCCACCACCTAGGAGTGCGAACGCTCTGTCGATTCTCTCTGTTCCCGAGTCAGAGGGTGTTCGGGGTTGCTTTGAGTAGGCGGTTGATGAATCTACCGACTCAATATTTGAGAATAGTTCGAAAGTACGTGCGATTTGGAAAACTTTTTTTTTTGGCCTCGTAACCATCGGAAAAAGAATAAAAATTACAAAAATTCGACTGATCCCCCACAATTGTCTGGACCGGATGTAGGATCAAAGCTAGTCGATTCGAGAGGGTGATATTGGGAGAGGGTGGAATACACTAGTAGGGACTACCATATCGGTGGGGCGTGGTCAAAATCTGTCACACTTGCCACGAATGAACTATATGTATAGTCAAAAGATATAGGTTCGAACGGATAAAGGAGACACGCATGTGCGTCCAAATGCGTGAACCAGTAAAATACGCCTGTACAGTATTGATATACGTCACTGCTCTCTAGATATATTTATACCACGCAGTAACATCTATTCGCGTACTTACCCTCAGGAAATACTAAGGGCGATCCTCCCATATGGATTAATCAGTTACCTCGATAAGGAAAATTTGTAAAATATGAAAATTTTCAAAAACCTTAATATTACTTTAACCATTCGTACTATAAATTGGCGCGGCTGCACCAATTGCGTCTACGGTAAACGTTTTACGTGGGTGTAACGATAACGATTTTCATCCCTTGATTAATATCCGAATAAGGCAAAGGGATCTTGCTGCCGCTAGAGGGGGTGAGGGGCTTATCAATTTTTTATCACAAGCTTGAAACTGGCTAATTGATAAGCGATCAGAAGTTACCCCTGTCGGGGTGCACCGTACCCTGGAGTACCCTTACAAAGTACAACTTGCATATGGTCCATGGATATTCTGGAAAGCTATCTGGCATCTAATCTGCTCGTATAATCTACCCTTGATAGGATAGACGTATTAAACCCTCTCTCGTGTACAAATAGCGGTTTGACATTACGATATGTATGCATATACGTATATACATATTCATATAATGTATACGTGAATAGCGTACAATGTAAGTAAAAGTAATGGAAAAAAGTTTTAGATGTACCGAATTAAGAGTATTTTTGGAAAAAAACATAAATTTACTTCTATCGGACACTCTCGAGTCTTTTCGAGAAAAGTTTGTGAAAAAGTAATCCTTCGAATTGCCTGGGAACGTTGTCAGACGGGAAAGGACAGAGTATAGCCAGGACTAGGTGAGTATATAACAATGCAAAGCCTCAATGGGGTAATTTTGGTTTTGAATTGGCCCGCTTTCGACATTGTCGCTACGAACGAGTATTGTCGGGCAAATTACAGCTTGAACAATTTTCGACACGCGTCCAGTGGGCGTTCTGTTTTTTCCATAGTGAAAAAAAAGTCACGATTACTTCTCATCGCAGAGCCTCGTGAGTTTCATACAACTTGAATAGATTTGTTAGATGCGTTTGTAGACTCTAAAGAGTTGCAAGGTCGGCCATGTTTGAATCGTTACAAGCGAGTGTACTGACGGAGTCAAAGAGAGATTTAAATTAATTCCGTAACGTATACGAAAGTTTAAAATGCCCTACGTGACTAAATAAGTATCGAAATATTATTCGGTGTATTATAACGCGTGCTTATGCAATTTCTAGTCGTATTTTAATGGCGGATCTCCATCCAACTGCGGCAGCGTGCAGAGGCGCAGAATATGACGAGAGGAAACGCAAAGTGCGGTGGAGCGTCGAGGAGTATAACGTGGAATAGAGATAGCGGCAGAGAGTAAAGCCCGCGGGCGATCAGAACGCAAGCTACGGTTATGTCGCGTTATAAAACATCCATGATTATGTGTCACGCATAGCCAAGATGACGGTGGTCCATAGCGAATGCAGAATCCATAGGAGTAGACATGGGTGTACGTTACAATGAAATCCTGAAAGAGGAAAAAGAATTAAAAAAGCTATCTACCGTGGAATAAAAAAGTGAAGGGTGAGAGAGGGGGGTTGGGGGGCGAAGAACGAAAGTAAAAAAAATAGTAAACCATGGAAAGAGAGAACTGGCGGAGCGAGAGAGAAGGAGATATAAAAAAGGAAGAATCGCCAGTGGGGTATTTTCCGGAGGAATTTTCATTGGACGGCCGCCATCTTCGAAGCTGGAGGCTGCTTCTGGGGTTGGCGTCAGAGGATTGGCCGTCACCAGGGTAACGCTTCTAACGGGTGACCAATCCCAATGCTGGTACTGCTGACTGCGAGGGTGAGTCTCGCGATCCCCAAACCCCGCAACCCCAAGTCACCGGGATAACTGCATTTCGCGGACAGAATCCCACAAGAACTCACGCCGAACGGTACCCCGGTTCTATCTTGCCTAACGCCATTCTGTCCAATTATTTCGATATTTGAATTTTCAAGGACGAGCTGCCTTAATTGGATCTGCGCAATAATAAGATTTGAATTTCGAATCAAGGCCGCGTTCGGTTCGATCTCAGCCACGATTTGAGCACCGGGATATCGTTTCGTGCCGTTCTTTTCCTACTTGGTGCACTGGGTCACTCGAATAACGTTAACTCCAATTGATTAAGTATTACCCGACATACTTTTCGATCTCTCATTAGAGCTAGTCAAGTTCCAAGCTTCATCGTTCGTTGGCTTTACTTCAAGTCGCTTCGTACAAAGTTCGTCGTCAGAACGCCCGTCGTCGTGTCGCCTTTACTTGGTCTTGGATTTCTCGTGCTGACGCATCTTCAGATACTTCATAGACAGCATTCAGGATTCTAAAAGGTGTTTACACGTTAATAGCCCTCTAAGGATGGATTGCTGACAACTGATACTCTACCCATAACCATCCTGCGGAAGAAGAAGGAACTTCCTGTCAGTGTATGTCCTACGTATTCAAGCTGGAACGGAGCGAGGTGAACTTGAGGGATCGTTTAAAGAATCCTTGCCAGGGCTGCCGGTGAACTTTTAAGAATCTTCAAAATTTTTCATCATTCCTCCTGAACACTGGTAGGTTACGGTACACTGGAAAATTGTGGGAAACTTTATAAAAGTGCATGTTCATCGAAAGCCATCAGTCATCAAGATTAATCGGAATAGAGTAGTACGTGACAATTGTGATAAATTGCTTGAACAGGAAGTGGCGAAGATCAAAGTATACTAGAAAGCACTGTTAGAGTGTCAGTGTTTGTAATTAAGAGCAATTAAGAGAAAGAGCCTTCCTTGGTGATCGTTACCGAGGAAAATTATAATTAAGAGACATACGTACGGTTTAATTGTCCTAGTCCCTAATTAGTCCTGAAGAGTACGATGTCCTCGTAAAGAGCATTTAGGGACTGACTCATTTCCTCGGAAGACCTCAAGGTCACCCCGGCATCACCCTGGCTAACGATTTATCCGGAAGTACTGGCCCCGGTGGTGGAGTGGGTTCCGTCGGTTCATCCGTAGGAAGTTCTCTCTCGACGACAGCACTGAGCTTGGATCATCAACAGTTCAACATCTTCCCAGCTATCTTCAGCAGACAGTTGAACTTCTCGGCGGCCAATTGCGGACAGAACAAACTGATGGATGAGCTCAGGCCCAATCTTGGACTCCTTGGGGTCGGCCTTGTTGAAAATGACACTTTTCACCTGAATCACAATCAAGAGAAGAGGAAGTGCAGCAGCACCAGTTCAAACGAGCAGGACTTTGGACTTTACGGTGTTCATCAGGGATTGGAAGCAAGTCCTCCGACGCCCGCCGCGACGCCTGGTAGAAACAGCGTTGGCGCTACTACAACTGTTGGTGAGTATCTTCAAGTTTGTTGCTTTTGAAACCCTAGAAAGATTTTTTTCAAATTAAAATATATATATATATAATGATTTTTTGTTGTCAATTATCAATATATATTTGTTTTTACTTGTAAATCAAATTTTATCAAATGGTCCAAGTGGAGGTTCATTCTTGTCTAGAAGTCCATGCTTGTGGTTGATAAATAGCATCAAATCGGATCACAGAATGTAGAGTATCTGTAGTACCGAAAAGTGTACAACGTTGTCTGGGAATAGATGAATTTTCCGGTTGTTGAGCTTCGAGTAGAGACGCGTGTTGTCACTACGACACGCCTGAGTGTTGACAATGGGCTATGGGTCAGACATATGGTAGTACCTGTTCTCTATGGGCTATTATTATGTGCTCATGGGGGTTTAAGAGAGCTTAGTGCCAGGGGTGCGTTAATGGGGTAGGTTCGAAATATCGGATAGCGAACCCATGTCGAAAGTAACACCTAATGCTTTTACTCCTTTTCCCAAAAATTTGTATAGTGTAAACCTTTGGTCTATTGAAGAAAACTTTTTACTTTTATTTACTTGATATTTTGCCAAAATCGTTTTATACCGGCGTTCAAGTCTCTACTGGGTGACTGAAACAATCCTTGAAATTTTTACAAGTATTTTGTAAATTATCCATTTACTTGGTGTCGACTGCTACATTTTGCAGTGAATTTTCTAGCGCCAATTTTCTCGACACTTTCTTCGGTGTTTTCCAATGGAATACGCAAGGGCAACCATACGCTCTTTGTGGTTTTCCTCATGTATTATTCGTACTCCCGTTGGATTTGAATTTGCATAATTTCCCGGTCCATCGCAAATTTAAACTCGAGTCTCCGATCGTTTTGAGAGTCAGGAAAGTTCAGCAGAGTTTCACGGGCAGACGGAAGAGTCACGAATTTCGTGAATACGGGATCGATGGAAGAGAGAATGCGTGATAGCCCAACTAGAAACAGAAAGAAAAAGGTGAAAAATGCTGTAGGATAAAAAAATGTTAATGTCTTCAATGCTAATTCTTTCCCAAGGTCAGGGTTCCCGGACGTCGCGTAAAGACGACGACGTCCGATTGTTATGCAAATAAAAGAGTGACGACGTCGGCTCGAAAGTCGTGAGAATAATTAACCTCTTCAACCCCTTTAGTCCTTGGGACGAATTAAAAGTATCTCGCTCCAGTATTTTTCCTTGCTTACCTCACAACTCATTGCTGCGTTTCTCGCGTTACAATAAAATCGATAATTAATACAATATACGCAGAAAATTGACAACCAATCACTGAGCATCTAAATCCTACAATCCTGGATTAACCTCAAAAAAAAAAAGGAAATGCTACTCTTCCACTACTTCCTAATTCTAATCCTGTCCAGATGCCGATACAGGACAGCTGATGGCTATTTCAGTACAGAATCATAGTCGTTGGTCAAAATTATTTACTAATTATTCACCACGTCCAATCTCTTCCATCCCGACAGATGGGTCTCTTCAGCGTAGATCGCCGCTTTGAAATTCAGAAAGTTTTCGACGGAAGGACGAGCGTCCCGTCGGGATCCTGATAGTTCAGAATATCGAGTATATAAGGGTCCATGATTCGCTCTGGGATTTCAGGACGAAGGATGCAGCCTGCGAAGCATTAAAGGCACAGGCCATTCTGTACAAACCGAGTACCGTGAGGATGCTGTATAAAGTAAAATAAAAATTAATCAAAATATGAACAAATTCTTAAGCAATTTTCCAAAATTTAATTTTTCTCAATGTCAAGTCAAAAAATTACCTTTCGAGTTACGCTCAAGGAAGAAAGTTCCAAGTGCGTTGACGCCTCTTGGTGAACTTGACCGAGTTTCCCTGAATACAGGGTAACAGGGCAAGGTATGTAAAGTGGACAGCATTCATCCTTCAGCATTGAATCAGCATGTAACATGATTAGGTCATTAACGCCCTAACGAAGTTAGCATAGTGCGAGGGACTTCGCCCGCTACGGTTACCCCGTTCGTCCGTTCATAAAGCCAGGATCCGAAACGACGTCACTCCTCTACGGGGACTTCGACAACTGGCATCCGAATCTCTGTCCAGTTCGTGGTCCTGGGTCAGTCTGATCTTAAAAGAAGATAAAGCAAGCTTAGACTATATACTCAAAGTCCTCAATATCGTGAATACCTTTACGTGCAGCGATACAATTATTTGTTTTTATGATTACAGGTGCTGAAGGAGCTTTCAAAAAATTGAAACCAGAACCATGCGCAGCTAGTCCACATATTGGTCACACACCAACCACTGCCAGCTGTCCAACCCCTGCGCGACGACGACACAGGACTACCTTTACCCAGGTTTGCTTTTTTATTATGAAATATATATATATTTTTTTCATTCCAATAAATTCCTATGATTTTTTTGATTGTAAGGAATTTGTGATGGTAATACAATTTTAGCGTGGATTTTTTTATCTGTTTCCCAGGAACAGCTAGCGGAATTGGAGTCTGCCTTTGCGAAGTCTCATTATCCTGACATATACTGCAGAGAAGAACTGGCTAGAAGCACTAAATTGAACGAGGCTAGGATTCAGGTGAGTACGAAAAATACGTTCAATGGTAACTTTAGTTTTTTTTTTTTAATCACTTAATCTCGTGAATTATCACTGCGTCTATGCATATACGGTACGTTCAAAATTTTGAAATTATCGTTGAATTCAAATAAAGTTGATTCGTGCCTAAGGAGGAAAGCTCGAAATTCTTCCAGTGAGTGCCGAACCGTGTTAATGTAGACCCACGACCTAAATGGATTAACGTAATGAACTTGGCTAGGGGTACTAGGACAGTCATCCGGCTTTTGGAATTCTGAACAAGGTACCGGCACATGAAACTGTCTCAAAGTAGAGCTCATTTTCTAATAACACAACATACAAGGAATTGATAATAAACTCGTGTACGACGTATAAGTAATTTTTCTTATGTTATACAACATTCTACTTCGTTCACTGAACAGCGTCTATATCCGTCTTTCTGACCATGACTCATCCCAATAATTGAATCAAAGACGCATGTGGGGTCGCGAAATCGAATTACGGGCGCAAATGTCGATCCAAGACACCCTCGAATCCTCGAAGGGGTGCCGAAAAATCGTGGAAGGATCTCACAGTCGCGTTTCCCGTACAACTGCTGCGTGCCATTTTTGAGCAACTGTCAGATTACAATTTTTCCGCTTCTCAAAGTCCCCGCTAGATGGCGGCAGAGTAGCGGAGGTTAGATACCGGGTCAGCCGGTGACAGGACGGTAGCAGTGAATTCCGAGTGGTACATATTAAAACAGTCTCCGCTTGCGTTTTGGTCTTTTGATATATAATGCAGAGTGTTGTTTGTGTTAAAAGCCCAGCAACCGCCGCGACTTAACCCTGTTAAACTCCGATGCCAAGTAAAATGCGGTTTGCTTTTAGTCGCTGGTTATAATCCATGCACAAAGGGCATAAAGGGATAGTACCTATTTAACCTGGTGGATTATGTGACGTCAGACTGTGATAAAGATTTCAAGGTATTTGACGAGCAGGAGACAATTTATATTTTATTGTCACTATTAATATTCTAGTAATATTTCGTACACAACCTCTGGTCCTCGGATACGCCATTTTGTTGAGATAGTAGTGTCGTGACGCGGGAGTTTCGCTGCCTCTTTAAAAGCTCCTACTAGTTACGGTATTCTATTTCTATAAGATGGCAGCAGTGCCAGTGGCGACGAAATGCGCGAGAGCGGCTGGCAAAGTTGAGATGAGTTGGGGTGGGTGACGCCGTACCGGAGGCTGCCATTATATCTGAGCCGCCATTTTAAATTGAATTTTCTCCACCCTAGATAGATCTGAAACGTCTCAACCTTACGAGCTCTTCTGCACGAGGTACCCGGGATCCCTCTTTTCCTCACAGGACACATAGTCGTCTCCCTTCGGCGTTCTCAAAACCCTCTAAACTCATCTTCCTCGCGACGCCACGGGAACATAATACACGGATATATTATAACGAGATGAAGTGAAATTGAGAAATATTTTTCCTCTTTCACGCTACGCTGTGCCGATCCGTTGAATTTATAACGGTAATGCGACAGCCTTGACGCTTTTTACGTCAATTTTTATTTCGAAATGTCATTAGAAAAAAGATTCTCAAGGCACGACTCGCTACCGCGTCTACGGAGGATGCGAATGTAATGAGATTTCTGTCGCTACGGTGAGAACTAGGATCGATCGTAGTCAGTCGGTCTTGACGGTGGGTAATGATAGAAAAAAATAGATAAGAGAAAAAAAAATGGTGTGGTGGTAAGAGAATAATTCTCGAATCACCGCACAAGAAATCCCATTACATTGAAGAGAAAGAAAAGAAAACCATTCCCACCGATATTCAATTAGGGAGTTTTTATTCGACCATTTTATTTCGATTCCACTTTTTCTCTCTGTACCACCATTCCGAGATCGTAGACGTCGAAGATGACTTTGTGTGATCGGAAAAATTCTTTGTTTCTTTTTCTTTTTCCAAGAAATGGTTTTTTTATTTTTCTTATCTTCTTCCTAATTTCTATTTCTGTTTACATACTCCTTGTGAGGTTAGGTTGGGTCCTATCTTCCTTTACTGAGACAATGAACGGTGCCGTCGCCTCTCTTACTTGACGTCATCAAAGTAACAGAAATTTTGCGACAAGAACGACTCCCCTCGGGAGGTAGAAGCAAGCGACTGATGTACCTACGTTCGTTCGCTCTCTCCTTCGCTTTTTCTCTTCCATGGAAAAGCGTGGGAGGACTGAGAGCAAAGGGAGGACAGGAGAGCACGCTTATTGAATTACGAACTCTTAGCTTTCCAGTTCTTGCAGGGTACGCGCCTTAAGGGACGCGCGAGCATGTTCTCAAAAAGCTCCCACGGAGAAGTAGAAATAAAAAGAGTCACCCTTTTACCGGGTTTCTTCGAGACTTCTCTGCTACGTCCACATACCCGCTGGCGTATAGTCACATATTCAGGGTACTGGTCTTTACTTTCCTTAGGGCTTTAACCAACTTCACTACGTACGACCGTAGATGCGAGCCTGTGCGAAGGTATTGATAGATTTTTAAATTCTCAGTAGAAACTTCGTAAAGCCTTCTTATGCTTGGTAATTTTGAAAAACAATATATTCACTTCTCGATTCTGATTTTCATATTTTGAAAATCCTTAGAGAAGAGGGGGGATGAGTTATTTTTTGTTCATGGGTATCTCCTGCGTAAATTATTTAGAAATTGGTTGAGATTTTTTTTCATTGACTTTTGAAAAAAAATTGGTGAATAAAAAATTGAGATTTTCTGCTAGGGATTTTTTTGTTGCTGTTTTTTTTTTTGGAGTTAGGGGGTAATTTTTCTATTTAAAGGCTCAACTTAAACTCTGTTTTACGTGGGGTTGATATAGATGAGACAGTCTAAAAAAAGTGTTCATTATTTTTTTTTTGGAATTCTCAAAAAAAAAACATTGCTGCGGGTATTTGGCGAGTCCCTCCAGGAGGGACGCGCCATGTTTCTTCGGCACCCTCGCGCTTCCAACTCGCGGAGGGTGAAAATGTCGATAAAACGTGTCAGCCAATGAGGGAGCCCGGAGTGACGTCACACCCGCAAAACCGGCCAATCACAAGGCACCAGTAACGTCGCGAGGAGGGTGGAAAACCATCCCCATCCGACACTGGCGCGAAGCCGCAGGCTTTTCATCCTGTCAGGGGCTGGCAGTGCTGTTGCCAGTGGTGGTGGCTGAGGCAACCCCAATATGGGTTTACTAATCCCGCGAAACAATGGAAATTGCCCGATACAAAATGGCGATAGACGTACACCCTTATTCCGAGACTAAACAAAAAAAAATAACTTAGCCAAGAACAAAAACAACCCTGCGTCGTTAAAATCGCTCGTCGCTCCACCACGCAAAATTACCCTTAACCCATGCAGATATCAATACCCTAAAAAAGATACGGTATATAAATCCAAAAAAAAAAAACAAAAAAAATTATTTATAAAGCGGCACCACCACTCAAAATAATTTTTTCAAAATTTCATTTCCCCCAGGTCTGGTTCCAAAACAGAAGAGCAAAGTACCGAAAGCAGGAGAAGCAATTGCAGAAAGCACTGGCGCCAATTCCAGCCTGTCAGGGCGCCATGATGAGAAACATTTACCCTGGTGCCGGAAGAGGTTACCAACCCTATCCACACCCCCACAACAGCATAAATGGAATAAATCGTTATCCCCAGGTGAGCGACGCGTGTCACGAAAAATTTTATTCCTTCGATCCTCCGTACTCCGAACCACTCCAAAATTCTTATAACGATACACCATCTATGTTTTGATTATTCAAAAGGGCCCACATCCTGAACGAAGTCGCGACTCCAAGAGGGATAAATGAATTCGATGCGTTTCTCATTAATGATTTTAACCGAGGTATTAAATTGGAGTGCACCTGAGCGTGGGTTTGCCGCACACGGCGGCCGCTCGATGTAGCTAAATTGCATTTCGACTGATTAGTTGGGTCGGACGGATTACCGAATGCCTACCAGCTTTAATTGGCCCGATAATTTTGAAGCGTACCGAGTCCATCCGTGAAAAATCCAAATTTACGCACTGCGTCGTGATAGCTTGTCAGAAATATAAAATACAATCAGAAACATACTATATCCATGTATCTAAACTAAAAATATTTTTCGATTACGTCATTATTACTTTTTTTTTTCAAAATTTCTTTCAGATGGGAACGACGTCATATCCTAGTATGACCCAACCATTCTCCATGTCACATTCCGCGTCGAATATGTCTGCCGTGACTGGCATGCGACAAGATGCAATGGGTAATTGTATATATATATATATATATATATATAATTCTTATCATTACAGATGCAGAATAGAATCGTGTTGTTGATAAAAATTCTAGCTAGTAAGTTGTTCACTCCGATGCTACATCCGGTCCGAATCGTTCTTCCGGTCTTGCGCTGACCTACTGTTATTGAATGACACCGCGCAAGGGTCAGATAGAAATAAGGTGAAGGAAAATGGATGAATGAGAGAGGGGCGCGAGAGGGGGGATGAAAAAATAGAGAAAAAAGAAGGGAGTTGAGAAAACGCCGGAAATGACGCGGGGGTCCGCGAGCGTCGTCGAGACGCTCGCTCGAAGACGCTCTATTTCCGGCCCAGCACCGTCTTACATCATTTCCGTCCCGAGATGGAATATCGCTTTTAAATCGAATCAAGACTATTCGCGAATTGCCTATCGGCTTCTTCGTCGACTGGATTTCTCTACCTAACGGTATTGGTGCCTAACCGCTTCTTAGGAAGACTTGGCAGTTTTAATGCGATAGCCGATTGTTCAATTAACTCTGGTTACACCGGCTGAGAGCGTCGAGTCGAATCGTTATTAGATTGGCAAAGTGTAAAGAGCTATTAATTTCTTGATAATATACAATTAGATTCGGAGACAGGAATTATTTGTTTCTCGTTAGATACAAATTCAAATTCAATTACAATAGGACTGCCGACTTTATGAGAATTTTGAGATTGTTGAATTTTCTTTTTTAACTTTTTTTTTCTTTTATCTGTACAGGAATGACAGCCGAGGACGAATGGTACAACAAGAGCATCTCGGCCCTCAGAATGAATACGGCCCACCATCCTAATCTTGCGGCACCGATGCTCCAGTATCAAACATAATTTTAGAGGACCACCCGCGGAATTCAAGACTATTATTCGAGAGGTCACGGGAATGATTGGGACTCTTACGTTTCGACCGTTCAAAACCATCGAACTTTGTCCCACGTTCGATCCTCGACTGTAATCGTGGGGTATTCCCCGTAAAGATGTTACGGGGATTCCCCGTTGTCGGGGGATAATCATGTGAGCAGAGGACACCAGTGGGAGCTAAGATTAAGGAGAGCTGGTCTTGAACGGACTTATCGCGTTGTGTTGCTAGTCGAAATCTAGTCGCAATTAGTTTATTTTGTATTTATCGGGAATTCATTGAAATTTGATATTTTTATTATAATGGTTACAGTATGATTTATTATCTCGGATAAGAAAATAATTACGTAGATGCGTCTACATGTCCAAGAAAGTATACATAATATATATGATGAAAGATACACAGAACTACATTGACACATTAATTCATTACAACGGAACGTTCCAATTGGTGGGATTTAAATTTTCACAAATTAAAGCACAAACAAGTATACAGTCTGTAGCAAAATTTTATCCTTGAGCATGTAGATGAGGTATCTCTTGGAACGTCCTGTGTTAAAATAAAGACACGTGCCGAGGATTATAATATAGAATACGTAAATCCCGTAATGGGATTGCAAAAAATAAGTCATACTCGAAATTTCACACAGAAACGTACACGCGCGGATTTTCGTTAGTTTCTTAACAACGATTCTCGAAGGCACTTTTGTTAAAATCTGTAAATAAAACGACAGGGATAAGCGGGGCCGTAAGTGTAATCGGCAAGAAATATTCTAGCGTAACGCGATTTTTCAATGTCCTTTTAACGTGTAAGCCAATTACCCAATTAAATATTAGGCATTGATTTTTGTGCTTCTGTTGTTATTTAAGAATTTACAATGACTACGGGACATCTGGTGGGTGTCTTGCGTTCAAAAAATTTGAATGGCGCCAGGTATTTTCTCAGTGCTGAATTGTTTTCAGCGAATCGCAAAAACCTGACGCAAATTCATTCCTTGATCCTTCAAGTCTGTCCAGTCAGCAATTGTCTATATTGGTGTCATTTTTCGATAACTGTCTAATCAATATATCAACTCGTGGGGCGGGGAAGCTGCGCGAGGGGGCTGCATTATTTTATGTAGATTCACCCCGATTACTCTGGGGCGAAGAAGAACGGGAATTGAATAAAGTGAGGAATGAGAATGAGAATGAATTATCGCTCGCGGGATCCCACGCGAAATGTTCCTATAAAAGTTTGTAACATATCACACACTCGTGTGTACACCTTCACAATGGGGACATGCACACGTTCGTACACCCACGCACACAACCCCTATATTTAAGAGACACAGAAACGCCACATGAACACAAACAAAAAAAGACAAAAGTATCACTATGAGAAATTCAAGAGAAAACTAATGAAAGAGAGAAAATTAAATTCCAATGGAAATGCATTCCGGACGAGCGTAATATAGTTTTAAGCAAGGGTCACGTATTGTACGTATGTGTTGTACATAGCCTAAATAAAAATGACATTTAAAAGTACCGTATATCGATCCTTTCTTATTTTCAATTGATTATGTTTCCTGTCTTTGCTATTACGGTAATGGATGGAATTTTTTTATCATCATATCGTAGGATCGAGTCCGTAACGGTGATAGAGATAATGGTACTTGACATTTTTAAGATTAAACGCAATTTCAATTTTTAAAGTATGTTCGAGCAGCGTTTAATGAGAATTGCAATTGATTTTGAATGGTGCTCTTTACAAAGATACCACTAGATTGCGTTTATTGGCTCATCTTTAAATACTGTACTAACGTTGACTGAAGAGGCTATTTGCCTGAATATCGCTGGCTATCTTTTGGGGTATGTTGTCACGCGAGTCTGGGTGTCACAAACAGCTTCGGTTTGACTTTACCAATTGAAATGCTATGCATAGATATATGTATATATTTCGCGGCACAGAATACACGAGCATAACTTGTTTAATTAAATTCAGGTGACAATATTAAGTGAACTTGTGCATTTGATGTTGCGCAAGTCAGGTATACATGCAATCGTTGAATGTGCTGCCATCTGTTAGCTGAAGCAGATATTACTCATCATGAAAGCCGATAAACTGCGCTCAGTCGTTGCTATATTAGACTAAAGTCATCAACTGTCGGAAAGAATAAGTTTACAAGATTATATTAGATCGGGGAAAAAGAAATCCATTATTTTTTCGCTAGATGGCTGTAGTGATATATATCTCGTAAAGTATTGATCAAATTCCGTCCCGATCAAATTCAGTTGTGAGTTACAGGGTATAAAAGATGGAAGTTAACAATGAGAACATTCGGTATATTCTACAATTATGCTTTGATAAAGGCGAAAATGCAATCCAAGCGACTGAAATTGGATGGTGTTTATGGTCCCGATACTGTCATATCCAATTACGCGAAATTGTAGCAGCAAGTACTTAACGATCAACACGTACAGTGCTACAATTTGTATAATAATAAATTCCATGATTAGAATAGTTTTTTTTTAATATGAAACATCCTTACTTACTAATTATTTTACATCCTTTGCATACATTCTAACCATATGAGCATTTTTTATTCTCGTACACATGAAATTTCGTCGGAAACGAAGGCACAGAGTGCGAAACTTGACTCTACAACGGTTGTTATTAAAGCCAAAAACATACGTAATCACTTTTAATGATAAATGACGCTGCTTTCGACCAAGGTTTTAACGTATAATGTAGGAGTTTTCGCGTGAACATGCATATCAGCTCAGTATCAATGAAAGTTGAGATTATAAAATTTCTGTTTTTCGACTAGTTAGACTTTTCTTTATAACAGCCCAATCTTCCAGGATCTCTGCGTCATTCAACATGTAAACTATGTATGGGCCGGCTACGGAAACAGCCCGACGCCTCTCTGTAAGATTTCTACGTCTACGTCCACTAGAATTAAGCCATAAATCAGCATGAATGTCAACATTGTTTCGATCCTCTTCGAGTCTTCGTATTTTTTCTTGTAAGTCACTATGAATATAGTCCCATACGAGTTCTTTCTCACTTTGAAAATTTTGTAAAGCTGCCTGTTCCTCAGCTAAGAACTTGTTCTGTATATTTTGTATTCTAAGCTTTTTTAATACTCCAGCTACCTCCATCTTCGTCTTCATATTTTCTTTAAGGCGCTCTAATGGTATTAAGTATTCTTCTGATTTCCCAACACGAACTTCACCCAACTTTGTGTCCACTTGGGTTATTCTCTCTCGGTATAATCTATAAGAAAATCAACTCATCGATGCCTCCACTGTTAAGGTTTCTATTTCCACTAAAAAGATAATACTTACTGCTCCTTCAGTAGAGTAAACTGTCTTTCAAGATCGACCAAATTTTCCATACATTCGGTCCGACGTCGTTCGCATTCGTCTTCATCCATCTCCGAAGAATCATCGCTATCACTATGTTCAGCACTGCTGTCGCAGGATGCTGAACTTTGATTACTATCATTGCTATCATGCGACATCTCTTCCGCTTCTCCTTCAGACTCGTCTTTAACACTAGGCATCTGTAAAGCAAGTGAAACGCATTGTAACAACTAAAATTAAAACAAGCATTACAAGCATAACCTATAAATTTAAGGCAGAGTGAAAAAATGGCTAAAACCAAGAATGAAATATTAACTACTAGCTATAACGCGAAAGAAAAATATTAGCGAGTGCAGATGAATTAAATTCCAAAAGAAATATTCCGTAATACCAAATCATTTCTACATTCTCAAGATTGCTGTCGCGCAAGCTATCAAACGTGAAGTAAGGTTACGGCAAAAACCTAAGATAAACACTAAATTCGATAATCACCTAGCCGTCAGTCATAACAAAAGCTAACTCACCGTGCGAAAAGGTCGGATAATTCCGAACTATATCGCAGATAACCGCTAAGGTGTTGTCCAGACAACTCCTTGAAACAATTTTACAAGAGAGCAGCCATATGTAGTTCTCAATCTCGTTCGTCTATACTCGACTATGTTCGAGTTAGCTCGGCTCCCGCGTCAACAGAAATCTCGGGTGAAGCGACGCCATTGTGAATTCCGCATTGTCGTAAGTTCAAATTCGATCGAGCGAAGACATTAATTGTTTCAACTGTTCATATTCAATAACAAGTCTAAAAATACACTTAGCAATACATTCGTCTAATCATACAACTTGTAGACACGTTAGCGTTAATTCCTGACTGATGAGAAAAAACGTAATACCAGTCAGTAATTAATTTTTATCACAAAATTAATCACTCAAGCATACTTTATGGATTTCCGAGGATTATGACTTCGTTTGTTTACCGATAAGCAACATATGCACAGCTTTTCGTAAAAAAGGAACCAGTCCAGAACTGCCTCCAGCATGTTAATCATCAATCTTGCGGTATGTTCAATTATCAGCATCGTTCAATAATCACCCTATACAGGGCTATTCAGGAGTATTTCACCACCTGCGGATGATTCTACCATAGAAATCAAATGCACTGGCGAACTTAATTTAGTGCAATATTAAATAACTCTGTATACAAATTTTACGCCTGATTACAAAAATCACTTTATATCGTAAAATAGAAAAGAAAAAGAAGTACGCTTGATAACCCGACAATGAACCATGTGACTCGAACATGCGTCAACTCGAGCAAGTAAATCAGGTAATACAAATGTATATATATATATATATATATATATATATATATATATATATCAGGTTATATAGAGTGACCAAAAAAAATTTCTCAAATTTACCTCGAAACGAAAAGCCGAGAAAGCCCCTTACTGAACATTCGACGAATTTCATCGTGAGAAACGTCCTATCACGAGTGAATGAC
>NW_014332892.1:2129798-2148197 GCF_000341935.2 Cephus cinctus
TATATATATATATATATTCCTATCACGAGTGAATGACCAATAACTTATTTTCCATGTATATATTTACATTAATATATAAGACCTCAAGAAACAAGGGCATCTTTTGACGAATTATTACACGCCCGGTAATTTTCCTTTGCCTTGGAACTTAGTGAAGCGAGAAAGAAAAAATCTGCAGATGTTTTCCCCAATGGAGTCCAGCATCATTTTAGTAGCTGTTTCAAGACTTACTGCAAGAGCTAAGGAACATCCTTGCATCTTTATTAGATACATGACAGACTCATGTTCGTCAGACTCATAGTCAGTTTTCGAATACATCCTAAGATAGCTTTTAGGGTTGTTATGCAATGCTCGTTATAGCCTGCAATGTTACGGTATAATCCAGCGAGTGCTCGTCTACGAGATATATATACAGGGTGTCCCATATTATAGTCGAGCTTATTGGTATTACATGCGAGCTTATTACGAGCATTGTTGAACACCCCTCATGTTACTGGCGTCAGAGGTGCTTGACCTAAAAGAATCCCTTTTGGGTTCTGAAGGTTCTAGTATGAATTAGAGACTTGAGATATTAAATTATTATTAATAAGCAAGGTGGGCTAAGTGGTTGGTACAAGATGGCGAAAGGGGAGATACGAATGGAAAAAAGTGAAGTATCCGAACAGGAGCAGAGGACGAGGTTATGTTTAAATATATTATATATTTTCGTTATATAATATTCCATCAGATACAATAATACATTTGGACCTGTATAGAACAAACAAACAGATAATGCAACATTCGCATAACTGCAAGTTACACTAGCAATCAATATATATATATATGTGTGTGTGTATGTATGTGTATATATATATATCTGCTATTTTGTTTTCTTGAAGACTTTCGGTTAAATAGATCCGTTTGTCGGAGAGTAGAAGGTACAGGTCGTTTGTGCATTTCGTATGAAATTCCTTTTAAAGCCAAAAATCGCAATGCGAAAATGGCCGTTAATGACGGCGCTTTGACTTTCCCGACACATTGTGCGATTATCAAAGGGAGTGCAGATGACTTAATATTTGGGATTTATTTTTCTCCACTTTGCGACTCTATTGATGTGGCACGTTTGCCACGTTTTGGATTTGAAAAAAAGAATTGATTTTAGAAATTGGGAATCGGCTCTTTCCGCGTTGCGATAGCTTTATCCGAGACGTTTAATATTCATTTCATGCAACATTTATTATAGACGCGTTTGCGTCTTGGTAGAGGGAATTGAATGAGAAAGATAATAAAAGAGACAAGAAAAAAAAACTTTCTACCTTGTCGATAACGACGTTCGACGAGGAGACGGAGCTTTTAGCTTTTATTTTTCTTTCTCTTTCTTTGATTCCCAGTATTGAAAGACGAATTTGTCAACGCGTCCATTCCTTGTCTAAGTAACAATCAACATCTCTCGTTCTCAATTTCTGTAAGGGTGCTCTCACACCGGCTGTGTTGTTATCACCAGTGTCGAGTATCCCTGACACACGTTCTGTGCGAACACGAAATATTTCCGTGTACGAGAATTAATACACTACAAGTACTCTGGTCCATGTCATGGCCAAGTATCTTTTGCTTTTTCTTATTTCTTAATCCCTTAAAAGCATCCCTTGGTAATTTTTATTTAATAATCTCAAAGGGATGCTCGCATCGTAGCTTAAAGACTTCCTAGGAAATTGACATGTGAAGAGGGACACTCCTAAAGTATATCCATTCGCGTTTTATAACGAGTAAAAATATCGGGTGGGCTTTTTTCAAAGTGACTCTTGCGATGACGATGATCGTTTAACATAGCGTTACCTCTTTGTCGTTATATCATGAAAAATTACGATAACTTTCATGGCGTGTTTCGACTTCTTTTTTATGGATGAACGTACGATCGTTATCCACGTACGCGTTACTTTTGAAATACGTACTAGGTTGGTTGGTAGATAGGTACCGGTGTTGTTCGTTCGATAAACACGAAGGACGATATGGCGAAGCCAGAGACACCTGGAGTGGCCGGGCTCGAAGTATAGTCAGGGCTCGTGCGCCGGTTTAGCACGGGCTGTTATAAAAAGCGGCTTTTAGAATGAAACTCGTAAAAAAATAAACCGTCGCATGGTGGAACGAGACGATCGTGAAAACGATTCGTGATCAGTACCACGATCACCCTGGATCCCGGTCGATCCTTCTTGAGCGAGAATGATCTTTCGCATGTTCTTTTCAATATAAAAATGTTGGGTATAACCCGAGTATCAGCGCACACTGTTGTCTCCACTAGCGCCACCTAGTCGTTTCGTGGCGTATCTTGTTAAGCCATGGCGAAAGTGGCGCTCCCGACGGATCTTATATTGAAACACGTTCGAGTCACTGATCTCTTCTCCTTTCCCATTTTATTCTGTGTTCTTGTTTTGAGTTTGACATTTTTAACCAATTCTCAACTGGCACATCTCCTCATTGGAGGAGTCAGCCATAAGGAAAGGAAGGAAGGAACCAATTCTCAAGTGTCGTAGGTCTTAGGACGCTTTCAGGATTCATCCTATGCCCTTTCTCAATCCTTTGTTCCTGAGGATGGTTTATGCTTGCATAAGGAAGATGTCAGACTTCCTGTGACAATTATAAAATATACAATAAACGAGGCGATAATAAACCTGGCATCGCTCGGAGGATCCTGCTCGACACCTGCTGCAGCATGGATTAATACACCAGGAAGGTCGAGAGTTATCGACTTCACTCGAGGGCCGAGCAACCCTCCGACGCTTTTCACCAGGCGAAACAAGCCACCCTCGCTAATTCGCAGCCGTAGCTCGTTCACCCTGTGGGAGAAAACTAGGACTTGGCCTTGTCATTCTGTGCCTTGTCGAATCCGTCTATTAAAGTTTCAATGATAAACTTTATAGTGAGTTTGTAGATATTCTCAACGTTTTCCGTGTATCTGTCCTCCAGGGTTCTCTTGACAGCCTCCAGGAAGGGTGCCTCGATTTTCTGAAAGAAAAAATATAAAATGGCAACCATCCGTTTACGGGTCACCTAAGGTATCATTTTTCGAGTACACAATGACTTGGGACGAGATGGCCTTACACGTATATGAATATATTTATACAATTTCCTATCTGTCATTCGTGTATAATAAGTTAATGATTTTCTATAGGGTGTCCAAGCTAGTATTTATACTGTGTATGGTAAAGGAGTCTAACTGGATCAGAAAGCGGTATTGAACTGTGTCAGAGTGCCTATTAACTTATTACCTAGTGTGGGTAATGTTACATGGTACGAATGCGTAGCAGTGCGTAAAGACGAGGGTGGTACAGGGAACGACTTGTCAGAGATGGTGGGCGTTATATGCGAGTCTTTGTTTTCAAGACAAAGGGTCATAGCGGAAAAGCAAAGGCGAAACCATCGCGCCGGTAGAAAATCAAAGGAGCCTTGTGCCTTACGCGACGATGACATCCGATGCCGAGTACAGATGCCCAAGAAAAATATCATCTTAAAGAAATGAAAAGCCGAATAATATTCTCGAGGGTGAACTATCGATACCAACCTTTTTTTATATTCACATTCATATCAAGGCTGTCGTTGTTTTCGTATTGAAAGAAATATTGATTTTTCAGTTTTGTGTATGATACTTACCCAAAAATAGGACCTATTGAACCCTGGTATCTTTGTATGGGATGCTCCGACCTGGTGCAAGTAGGTCAGGAAGACGTCCATGTCGTCCAGGCCCTTTATACCCTCATCCAGGGTAGTCATAACTGTGGTGGCATGTTCCGCAAGCTCCATACTCATCGTTTGTTGCTCCTTTGTCTTCAGATCACGGAATTTTGTGAACATATCTAGAAGTTCAGCGTTTTCCTCGAACAATCTGAGAACCATTGATATTTTCATTTTGCAGATATAACTTGATGACTGGATTTATGAGAAGAGAGCAAGATTTCAGAACGGAATCAGCAAAATCGAAAACTGTTGACAGGTTAGGAAAAGGAAAGGTTGGAATTGGAACATCAAAGTCAAGTACTGGACCTGATGAAGGGATACTGGAGCGTGGAAGTGGACGGGAAGGACTGTGTCGTTTAGGGAAATTTTTATAGTCAGAAAGAGGCCAAGGCTCAATCTGAGCTTTCTGCCCGGAAGTAATGATCCCACAGATATCTTAATGATTTATAGGTAACCTGGAAACCGGCAGAAAACGATCCTCTCTTTCGCCTCTTTCATCAAAGATTGTGAACTTATTCCTTTTCCTTCATCCCTCGGGTCTCTGCACTGGCACCTAACAAATGAAAAGCTTCAACCGTGAGAAACTTCACTACGTTCACCGATTTGGCTGCTCCAGAGCGTACACAGGGTGTCCATTTAGAATAGATTTATTTATTCGGATAATATAATCATTGTTATTTATGACAATGTATTTTGAGTCTGTCGCATTTTAGAAGATAAATCAGTATACGTTAGCCAGAAACACGAGAAATTAACTATTTTATTGATGACCACCCGGTACATAGAGGCCTCAAGAAATGACAGAGCGACTTCAGCTACTACTCGAGGGTCGTGCATTTTACTTTTTCCCCTTTTCATTTCGTTCAGTGGCTGCACCCTATCGTACCCGCATACATGTGGCCACAAGGATATTTGCTGGGTGGGTTATTTATCGGTAAGATCGTAACTTCCGTTGCCTCCCGCTAGATGTCACCTAATAAAGAGATCACCCTTCGACGCTATCTAACGATCAATCAGCACGCGATATTTATTCCAACCTAGAAACGTCTCCAGTCAACGATCCGACTTCTATTTTATTTATACACGTACAGAAAATATCTATAAAAAAAAGAGATAAGATCACAAAAATATATACACCTCTATTATCCAAGGTACTTTAGCCAACATTCGAAATTCCTAAAAATCCATTCTCTCGACATTACACGGATAATACCTATCTCTATGGTCTCACTGTTAGATTAAATCGTCTCATACTGTCAGACCCCATATACTAAATAGCCTATATATCTACTACATATTACATATAGTTTGTACTGGCAGATAGAAGTCTCCTCCATGATTCCCGTAAAACTTAGTTGGACTCGAGCTACCCTATCGAACGAGCTGTCACTCAATTCTCTGCACGGCATCCCCCAGCTGGGAATAGGGTATGAAATCTGGCCTATATACCTTTATCCAAATACTATGTGTATATATCCATAGATACATGATACAAAATTGCATTAATTTTAAGGTGTCACCACAACGGCCGAAAAGCAAACCTCCAACGGATATTCCATGCCGTCTCGTATTATCCCCTAATGACACTCCTGGGAAAGAGACAATTTCCAGTTGACAAGTATAAAAAGAAATGGATGCTGCAGAAGACTTACGATCAGGTATACACTGTATATTATTTTGCTCTCATTTTTCTTCCTCTCCTTTCTCCCGTCGTCGACGTACATACGTAGCAGTGTGTAATGGTGAGAATTTCAGGGATATTTCCGAGGGGATCGAGATTAAATAACGCTGGTCCATGGGATCGTTGCGGCCGACACAAAGGCGCCGAAAGGGGACGAAATGGCTGTGGAGGGTGAGTCCTGTCCACGAAGAGGATGTCGTAATCGAGTAGGACAGTCGGCGTTGATGCTACGTGCGTACGTATGTACTATCGTAGGCAGATAAATATATTGGAACTTATTGATTTCCATAGATGCCAACGGAGAGAAGGCGGCACGAGTTCACGTTGACGTCCACGAGTATCCTGTACGTGAAACTTGTCGGGGGGGACACTTGATGAAGTTACCTTAATGCCTGACACTCTGGAGTAGGGCCTATCATTGCCATGGGTGGCTGTACGTACACGTCCCCGTTCTGGCTTTATATCGAAGCTTGGGTGGCATTTAAACCGCCCCTGTTACAACGCAATTTACGTGGTGCCTCGCGGTGGATGGTGGCTACGTGGGATTTAGTTCAGGAGGAAACATTTCCAAAGGGATGCTGCTCTCTCGCAGGATTAACATTGTGTAATGGAGGCGCTCGAGTTGATTGAAGCTTTTACGAAACAGGCCTGATAGGTTTCACTGTGCACAGGTAGCACGTAGAATACTGTATAGAGGAAATAATAGGATGATTCTTTTTAACGTATACAATACAGTGAAAAGTAAATTTTCATTGCAGTGCGAACGAACTTTGAAGTTGGCCAATCGATGAGCAGCGCCAATCGCGGAAGCCATTGTTCTGTGGACGAAAGTGCTCAGGGATGGATCTCGCCTTGTGAATGAGAAAAGAAATTGGAGCACCTTCATGGAAGGCTCGTTTTAATTGCTGCCACAATCCAATTAATCAAGATGGCAATGATGATGTGGAAGCTCATCCTTCCCCCCCGGAAGTCGAGCTGTTCCTTTTGGATTAAAGCGGTTCATCCCAGGACTGATTAGAAACCAGACCTGTGTACTTTGGGCCCGGTGGGCTTGGCCTTTTCAAATACGTCGTAGAGCCAGGGGAAAACTGTGCGGTACTTGTGGTTTTTAGATGCTTAGACGCCTAACAAGGGTTGATCAGAGGGTTGTTTACGTGAACATGAAAAAGTTCGTACCTCGGTATGAGACAGGGAAAGGACACTGACGGGAAGACCTCCTTATTCATTTGCCAAGTCACCCTCTGGGATATATGACTTCTCATGAAAAGGTTAGGCTCGCCCTTATGATAATAGGGTGGGATGATATTGGCCTTTTCTGAAAATTGTTGGAAATAGGGGAATCTTAATATACGCAAGGGGAGTGGGACGCGTGTGTTGTTGGTCCTGGATGAAATGCTTGGTACTTTTCTTAGACAGTTAGACTCCTTTTACCGGAATAACAGGGACGAGGTGTCGGATGATAAAGACTCTAAGGGGCGCAAGGGATGTACAGCGACAGGGCTGGTCACCTTTACTGGGCGTGGGTTTGATGTCGACGGGAGCCTCGAAAAGCATGGACGAGGGCTAATCACATAATGGCACGAACGGACTGATTGTCTCTCGAACTAGGGAGTTCAGGCTAGGGGTGGTACACGTTACTTCCCTCCGAGAAAGGATACCGTGATATATAACAAACCCTTTACGGTAGTTAGTAGGAGCCCTCAGCAATTTGGCAAACCAAGTCAAACTTTATATCTACCCTGAGTTTCAAAAGCAACTTTTAGGATAAAGTACACGCCTTTCTCTATCTTGTATCTACTCTTCATGGCGTTGGGGATGTTAATCAAGGGATGCTCAGCCATAGAGTTAGCACTACTACAATTACTATACCAGTACTACTCGTAGTATCACAGAGTAGGTCACCGACACAAAAGGCTACGGTGGACTTACTCTTAGCAAGGCCTACCAACTACAAGGGTTGCTTCGTTACCCGGACAAAGCGACACGCATAATTTTCCTCGCGTCAGAGCGCACGCCGGTGGCACGTATATCTCCCGGCGTCGCGACGCCTTTCCAGAAGGGAGATTTAATGAGTCCGCAAGGCTAATGTACTGTAAACGCTGCGTTTCGAATCTCACGAAATTTTCCTTCATCCTTTTCAACGCCGTTTCGCCCTTCCGTTCCTTCGGGAATAACTCTATATCTATATATGTATATATCCCCAGGAACTAAGCCACCCCGAGGACCGTACCATCCTACCGGATTATTTTCCCCGTAACATGGGAGCGATGATTCCCGGTATAAATTCCTCTGCCGTGATTATTAGCACCGGTGGGATAAGGATACGGTGTGATACTTACTTTATGAACATGTAAACACCGGTAGGTTCCATTGCTCTTGCCACAGCTTTCCAGCTTGCAATTATCGTGTATTTTTGTCTTGCAGTGAGGGGTAGCCGGGGATCCGTCGCAGCCGGGGGTGGCGGACTTTCTCGACCCCCTTGATTCTGCGACGAGGACGACGCGAGTTTTCCTAATTCGCAGCCCATAGTGCACAGAGTCTTGGCACGTCTTCTTCGTTGATAACTATGGTAATCCAGGACTCTATACACTGTCCCTAGGGATGATCCTCTTCCGCGGATGCTGTACGTCGACACGCCACTAGGTGGTGATCAAATTCGCAAGACTGTCTCAGCTCCGACCTGCTCTCCACTGGATACTCTCCTTCACGAGGTCGATGGAAGAAAATAGGTTTCCCGTATCGGTTTGGCCGTTCGCGTTATCACGCTTAATCGGAGACAGGAAGTAGATGCTGATCCTTGTCCGGATCGATGACGTTCAAAAGAAAGAGAAACTCATTGACATCATTCAGACGAACGACGTTGTCAGGTTCATCGTTATACCACGATGCTCCCATTTCTCATCTGGTTCGTTAATCAGCATTTTATTTCGACTTATCACGAACCGAGTATAGGTACGTATAGATTGGTCGACGTTACTCCTCGCAATGGGCAACCTTACAGTTATTCACGGTAACGAAGCTCATTCGAGAATTACTCAAAGTGAACACAGATTTGTCTCTCGCGAGGATTTTCAATATTTAATTAAAATAATACTTTTTTATTTTTAGTTTCATCTCTCCTCTACAACGTATCGGTATATTCCACGTTCACACTGACGGGCTCGGTACGGATGTACCTTTATCCTCTTCTCTCCTTCTCGCCTATGCCAGCACAATGCCCCTGCTTTTCGATGCTCTTCAAGAAATCCGCATCGTTCGTCTCTCCTAGGTTAACTTTAATGAAACTGTACATGAGGTATATGAAAAAAAAATTAGTGTCTATGAATAGAAAGCACTCGTCTCGTTAAGCAAATCGATCTGGTGCGGGTGAAGATGCTTCAGGACGATAACACTAGCTCTTTCTGAAAGTGCGTACCGACACGAAAGCGATCGTTGAAATTGAGTTATTTTATTTTCTCACTTTCCTCTCCCTTTCTCTCTCTCGTACAAACACACCCTCGCTCACTCACTCTTTCTGTCACCCTTTCATTTCCCTTCTCCGTCACTCGTCACTTGAATTTTGTATATCTCAGCTGACATTCCCTCTCGTGGGATTTCGTAAAAATGGCGCTTGCACGCTGTTATTTTCAGATACTACCGGGTTCACGTTTGTTTGTAGGAGCACGAATAAATACACGCTAGCAACGAGAGCGAGAGAAAGCGAGAGATATCGCCGAGGACGAAGCGGGAAGAGACCGAAGTGAGGATCGAGAGATACAAGATGGACACACGAGATTCAGGAATGCGTAACACATTAGAAAAAGAGATAACACTTACTTTTATACTTCATATGGAATTTCATTATTTTTCTATTTTTACCTAATTTCACGTATCAACACAAGGAACCCGACGAACGATATCCTTTAATCCCCACCACTGCACCGTGTTTATTTTCGTATATGCAACCCTGATCGATTTACGGCAGGTAGCGGTCCTCGAGTCTCGAGTCGTCCTGTACACGTATTGATATATGCACAGATATATATATATTATATGGGTGTAGATATATATACCTATTTATACATATGGTATGTATACGTTTGTCTTTCTTATTAGTTCAGATGTTTTTTTCTTACGAAACTGCCGCCACGATTCTTTGTGACCTTTTTTAGCTTTCGTTTCCTTTTCAGACTTTCATACACACCGTGGCAGATCTTCACGAGGAATATGGCTGCCGTTTATTTCCCTTATTCACGATTCACAACATATTCGACGTTTATGTGGATTTTCCCGGGGGCCCACCTCGCGCGAGAGATACCGTGAGGTTATATCTTTTCTCGGCGAGCTTCTATGTCGGCCGTGTTGCCTACAGCCCAGGCGAGCCGAGACTGAGGCATCCACACAACAAGTTCCACGTCGCGACGCGCAGACGCGTTCGAAACGCTGGAAAAAGTCGAACTTGCGACAGCACGATAAAGAATTAATTGTTTTTTCCTCTTCGTAGAAATTTTCTCTCTTGAAATTCGACGCTCTCATTAGCTTACGTCGACTGTCGCTGGTATCGACGGGTCGTGGATGCTTTACTTATGGGATTACTGGATCAAACTTTTTACTCCATACCTGTATCTGTGTAAGGGCTTCCAATAGGAAAGTCCAGGCTTATCGAACGTCCTCGACTACAGCTTTGTACTAGGAATTTCCTACCGAGTTCCTTCCGTTCCTACGTGATTCATGAATCGATCAATTTTCATGATGGAAATTTCTGGAATAGGGTGTAACGGCGTACGGCGAGAAAATTAGAAGAGCGAGAGAAAATGCTGATGGAGTTGGTGGGTCGAGGGGGTGAGAGAAAGAAAGAAATTCCATGGCTCAAAAAGCTCGACAAAGTTATAGCGGAAATAGGGTGCGAAAGTTTAATTGGAAGGCGCTCGGGTCTGTTAAATCGGATGTTGCTAGGGAATTTTTGAAATTCACTAGATACCTCGACGCGGGGTAATTCATAAGTCGTTCTGCGAGCCAGGCGTATATTCCTTAACAAGGGGGGGGGTCCTTGGGTTTTGTGAAAATATGTAAAGGAGGGTGGGACCTGGGGGATGAATCCTTCTCGTGAACCTTTTTCTACGGATATTCACCCTTCTGGAAGGTCTCGGGAAAAATTGAACTAGATCGTAGGATTTTTGGCTCGACGCTGACTGACTATGGTGAATCAACGTTTTTACGTGGACGTATGGTATAGTTATATTTTCCACGTTGGCGATCTTGAATTTTTGTACTGTAAGTTTTAAAATATACCTGTTATGTATACCTATATTACGCTAGGACACCTTTAACAAATATCGATCAGTTCGTACGGCCATATGAGATTCCCATCTATCAGGGAACCGGCTCGGGTTACCGGGTGTTCCTCAGATGTCAATCGACAAATTTGAACGAAGGAAATGAATGTGATCGATTTACTTATTCGTCGAGAAAATATTAATTTACGTAGATTAAGAAAATCTTTTTTCAGATCTCATAACCAGTACTTGCGGCATCCGTAAATTTCGAGAATGAACGATTTTATACTTATTTCAATTATAACGATCACACTGTGACGATCTTAACGATTGGAATTATTTTTATAAGTCATCTCTCAGATGATTTGTGCGTCCTTACAGGAATGTACGTATGTCGAAATTTTGAATTTTAGCCAAATTCTGTATATGACGTTCGTCCATATTGTATATTTGCATCTGTATCAACAAACGATTTCTATTTGCTGATACAGACGAAGAGGGTGATACCGAATGTGTATAATATTTTACTGCTTTTTTTTTTACTTCCACCACTTATTTATCCCACGCCGAGGGAACGCCAGGAGAGGGGAAGACCCAGGGCAGTTTCGCCAAGTGGATTTGGAAGCGTCAAACTTTATCTCATTATTTAGAGACGACCCATCTTGGAAAGGGTACTTCTCTTCCTGAAGGTCCTGGAGTTTATTGGACCACGGGTCCTACTAGTACCCTTACTCCAGGAGGCAGTGCAAATGGAGAACATCCTTTACCAGCTTGAGCCTGGACGGTCTACGCAGTTACCACCAGGATCTTTATAG
Organism: Cephus cinctus; assembly: GCF_000341935.2. Classification (NCBI taxonomy): domain Eukaryota; kingdom Metazoa; phylum Arthropoda; class Insecta; order Hymenoptera; family Cephidae; genus Cephus; species Cephus cinctus. The sequence continues at coordinate 2,141,261 of NW_014332892.1, forward strand.
CTCGTATAAGGGAATACGACTCTCCCTCAGGACTGTAAGGATTTAAGGATTGATTCATAAAAAAAAGGAAGTGATGGTCCCATAAGACCAATTAAAAAATTTTAAATCCTATTGAAAATCTTTTTTATTCTCCATCAAAATTTCATCCGACAATTAATATTATATACAATATTTCAGGAAATGGTCCATGGTGGGGATGCAGGATGTTGCTGCATGCTGTGGGAGACCTGGCAGAACGGTATCCGTCGATGAAACTAAGGAGTTTGGATCGCAGCTCTGGCTTAATTCGGCTCAAAGCCGCGAGGTTTCGTCAGTCCACCAGAACCGTTAAAGTCAGTTTGTTATGAAGCGCCGGTTTGAAAAGACGCGTCGGGGTAGACGGTGTGTGAACATTATAATCATACCAAAGGAAGGTCTGAGGATTTATAAGTGTAAAGCTGTGATACTAAAGGACACGTGACGCAGGAATGTTGCTGATAACGAATAAGAACATGAAAATAATAAGATAGAAGTGTAGTCTATCTTATACGTGTAAGAAGGTTGGTGAATCTTTGTGAAATAGCCATAACCATACTTACCCTTTAAGGATAGCGGAAGCAGGGAAATAAATAATAAATATTTAAAACAAACCTAAATTCGCTTCCGCACTGACTGGCTGACATTTTGGTTTTAACATAATATTCACAATCTGCCATCCCCCGGCGTCAGGGATTCTTCTCCACTTTTCTTCGCGTCGCCTCCATAAACGAACTTCATCCAAGCCCTCCTGTAGGATCGTATAACGTGAATAATGTCCGGAAGTGACGAGGAGCACTTTAGTTCTCCAGCTTCTTCGCCTTCTGAAACGAATCTTCTGATAAGGAATGAATTCAATGCTGGACAATTTAATAGGGACTAGCAAAGCTTTGTAAGAACGCCCGGTCTTGTCGAGTTTATCAAATGATATTTTTATTGTAAGAATTGAAACTTCTTTCTTCAAGGGCTTGTTCAGCCAATCGGGACTCGCTATAAATTTGCAATATTGTATCGAGTACTAAAATTTATTTATTTCATCTAAAAGTATATTGATACGATATAACGAGGGTATCTCAATTTTATAGTGTTTGGACTTGGACAAACCTCTTCTTGGTTATATATATATATATATATACGCAGTACGATCGAATGCTTCTCGTATCTCTTCCAGGAATATTTTTTTTAACTACAAATTACAATTCCAGGCACAGAGCACCAAACTCGAAACTCCAAGGGACGCCTGTCTTTTAACCTAACCTAACCGCACCCAGGATTCAAGTCATCCTTGTCTCATCTACTGGCTTGAAATTCGGTATAGACTTCTTCAAGAGGTTTTTGAACCGCCTGCCTTCACCGACCTCACTAATAACCCTTTCCCTTCCTGGAGAACGATCGGGGAGCGATTATTATTCCGGTAGGAGATGGCCACCTGAGGTATCGTTGTCACGATGAGAATCTAACCGGAGCCGGATCGAAATTATCCAGGCAAAAGGAGACTCGGGAGCGGATGCTTGTGGGATCTTTATCTTTTTAAAAACAAAAACGAAGAGGAACGTTAAAAAGATAAAAATAAGCGACAAAGAGAACGGGCCCTGTCCGTGTAGAGCCTGATGGAGGATATCCTGTCGGATTATACTACACGCTTCCCAATTCAGGTTATTGAACGTGGAGTAACCTTGCTATTTAGAACTGAAAGTTTAATGCCGATAAGCTTTGAGCTGGACTTTATTACATTTTGCTCGATAAACGTGACTGCTGTTCTCTCGAATTTATGCGAACGTTAATTATCAATTTGATAGGTTAGGAATCAAGGACACTTGATTTTATTGAAAGCAAGACTGCTACCGGTATCTTATGTATGAAGACCGATAAGCTATCCGCATCTGGACTATGAAAAACGTCAGCAGGTTTCAAGAAGGTAGATACGTGCCTTTTACTGTTTTTAATGTTCAAAAGAGTGCTTGGTATTTAACGATATAAACCTGTAGATTTGAGGAGCAGCTAGACATATAATTAGAGCGAGGGCATCTCGTGAGAAAATGTACCCGGTTCTGTAATGGCTGCAGATCACGAGAATGTAGCTCGAGTTCTTCGAGTTTGTCTGGCACAAACGCCCAACCACTAGTTCGTATTTTTTTGTCTTGACGAAATTGGTTCAATTTTCGAAATTTCGTATTAGAAAGTTCTCGCCATCGAGAGAAAGGGAGATGGAGGGATGCGCTAGTGAGAAAGGGAGAAAGACACCCTTTAGAGTTTAACGAGCATCGCTCTGTCCTTCCTTAATGATCGGCGTCAGGTAGAGTGAGAAACGCCGATAGGCGTTTCCGGTCGAGTAGACAGCACCTCCATTATACATATACAGATGAGTTTCCGTTCTGCCGTGTAAAATCACTAATAGCTTCTTCTTTTCGCCATGTTACAGATTAAAGGATGCAGACGAAGAACGTGAACCAAATGCCGAACAACGAGCATCCGGTATTATAATTAATTATTATATTTATCCCTAACGATTATTCGTAACGTCGTAAATTTGAACACTGAACAAAATATTTTTTGAATTTTTCAAATATCTCGAGCCGATCCAAAGGTATTATCGAAAAGTCATTGAAAACCGATAAATAACGTTCTGGGCACATTTTGAATATTTACACGAAGAATACGATTGTTATTTTTCATATTCATTTCATAAATTATGTATGTCATCTACATAATATTAAGTTGTACCAACGAAAGAGAACGATTGGTAAACGATGAATCGTGATTCCGACCGGTTTTACTTCAATACCTCATCTCTCTTTTTTTCCGCCTTCAAATCCTCACGGAAGTCCTTGTACGGTATTCTCATAAGTATCTCAGGATACGATCTTACGGCTTTAAAATACTTAGCCCAATACTTGTCTCTGACTTGCACCTGTCTTGGATTTAAGGCGAGTACGACTCACCTGTCCTTTCTGTTACAGAAGCATGGAAGTACCACTACCAGCGCGTTACACGGTGAGTAAATACACAGCGTACAGAAATCCACACACAAAATTCTCCGTCTTAGGTATTCCAACGAAAAAAGAAAAAATTCCAAAGAGGCACACGCGACTCAGTCAAGTCTATAAATCGAATAGCGATCGGTCAAGTACCATTATTCTTATTAGTCGTGATACACAGGATACCTCTGTTTTCATTTTCACCAAAGAAACAGTGCCAACTGCGAAACGTAAAATCGAGTCGACCCATATTTATCGACTGCGCCGCCAGGATTAATAGTGTCGGTAACAAAGAGTTCTCGGGCGAATAATACTGCCAGATGTCTTCAGTTTATAACTGGTAATACAAGAAGTGACTCTCGTGCACCACGACGAGGACGAGGACGAGGACTAGGAATATGGGATAGGCGATGTATCTCTGTGAGCAGCCAATAGCAGAGCCGGCGCCGATCCTCACATTTTTCTCGACGTACCTTGCTAGCTCTCTACCAGGTGGGGCAAGACTTAACGAGCTCGAGTCTACCTTCTCTCGTTCCACCGGCGTCTACGGATCGTGAGCCAGCTTTGCTTTGGCCGGGCGTCTTTTCGTATAAAGATTCGTCGATTTTTCGAAATACAAAATTACCTTCGGCATGTGTGAAACGTCGTGGATAACCCAAGGAACAGTGGAATCTGCGTGAACGTTAAATAATCGTGATCGGCACTTCTCTTACCACCTGAAGTTCCCCCAGGAACCAAGAGGAAAGCAGATCAGCCGCGTAAACGTCTTGGAATGCCGTAAAAAGGAAAAAAACGCTTGCCAATGTTCGATATGCAAAGTGTCAAAAGGATTTTTCAAAAGGTATTCAAGAAAAACCATGAATCCGATATCCTGACTGGTATAGACGATACACTTTTTTCTCTCGTAAAGCCACACGAAATCATACAATTTTGAAATTATCTTTTTTTACACAAATGTGCAAAGTGCCGGGTGATCATGGATCTCGTGTGTTATTGGAAATTCTGCCAGACGACTGAAACCTATGCGTTTACCTGAAATGGATGAAATCAGGTAAGAGAAGTTACCTATAGGTTATCTTGTATTGTTCTCATCATCTCATATTTATTAACTTCAGCATGAGTACATTTATAAATATATACACATGGGCGAAATCCCTATCCCAGAACGGGGGCTACTCGTAAAGTCAAAGTTAGGATAATCAGATTAAATATTCCAAATTATTCTAAAAGTTTTGTTTCCTTTAGGATCTCGTATTATCCCACCAACCCCTATATACGTATATAGTCTTCAGAATGCGTGGGTGGTACAAGTGAGTATACCGTGTGAGACTAGGTACGCTGCTAGAAATTTTGCCCTCTATTCTATTCCGCCTGGCGTAACGTTGGCTAATTAACACCCAATTAATCCCAAGTCTCGTTAATTACTCCATATAAGGCGTACCCGTACATAACGCACACAAGAAAGGCACTACTGTAAATTATATAATAAAAGTCATAACAAATTTTCAGTCAATAGCTTCAACTAAATTCCTATTCTATCACAAGACTATTACACACTAGATATAAACGGTACAGAAAATTGCCTCTATACAGTCACAGTAGTGTTCCTGCACATATCTAATTGACTTATTGAAATAAAAATCACAAAATACAGTTACCTAGGAGATAGTCTCTCATACGAACTGAACAACAGATGCGAGACGACCGTCATACGTATACCGTTGAGAAGGTGCGATTCGACACGCCGTATCTCAGCAAGTACTCTACGATCGTCTTGTAAAAGTGTCTTGTAGCAGGTAAATAAAAATAACAGAAAAAAAGGGGTATAAAAACAAAAACTAGAGATCTCGAACGACGTAATTTCAAGCATGAAACAAAAAAGGAAAAGCAGCCCTGGTTAGAGGGCTAAGAAAAGAAAGGAAAAAAAAAGAACCAACTCAGAGTTCAAATCTCCAGGGTACTTTTACGCGACTAAGAAGTCTCTTGGACTCGAAACGATTACGGTCGAGCGACGAGATGCCGAGGTAAATTTTGTTTTCCCAAAAGTTTTCAACAAGAGGATTTATTTCGTTTGTCTGAATAAATTTTTTTTTCTTCCACAACTTCGTTCTCGCCCCGTAAAAACTTTCGTAACTCGATGTAGCTATCCCGTTGGGTCGTGTTATAATAATCATGAGATTCGGTTGGACGAGAGAGAGGCACGTATTGTTTATAAAGGGAAAAAAAAAAATTATATACAATTACGACCGTCTTGTAAGAGGCTGTTGGCAAGGTACCTTAACATAGGTGGGTATATCCTCCATTGTATTGCTATTAGGTTATACCCGGCGTACCAGCAGTAACTACGATGGCATTTGCTAGTCTCTGTGGTTCGTAAGAACCAATGGCGATCCGCGAGTGGCGCGTTTTCATCGCGTGTAGGTAGCTTCGATTCTCGCACGGCGTCTTCTATTGAAAAGATAAGGATGGAAGGATGGAGGACGGAGAAGAAGAAAATCGACGTTGAAACTAGTTGCCCGGCAAAAACTAGACCCCATTCAATGGCCGTTTCTATGGCAGGGAAGAAGAGGAAGAACGTTCGACCGGATTCACAGAATAAAAGGAATATTTGAAAATCCTCCATAGCATATATATATATATACATACACAATCAGAAATGTATAGATACTCGTTGGCAGTGATTATTATATTAATTTTATTATATAAATATACATAATACGCTATAAATCATAACAATAACTCGAATACGTTCCTCATACGTTCAGAATTATTTTACCAACCGAAGTTGCTCTCCGATGTAAAAATCTCGTATACGAGCCAACTTCACTCCGTGAAAAATTCTTCAACAGCCCTGTACACTAGCAACCGTAATCCCGATCGGCGTGAAGTCGTAGCTCCACCTTTTTCCGAGTGTATCTAGATCGTTAATAAAGACTGCAAGCAATGCGGGGAGGTATTTCTGCGCGTAGAAAGTTTATAACGTATTTTATGTAACTCATGCATGAAAAACGCTACTTTTCGTGCTTCCGAAGTCTGCCGAAAGTGGCGCTTTATATCTATGGATACGATAAAAATGCTGCGCATGCGCAAACCGGCCCAATTTTACATTATCGCACTAGTGCGATAAAGTAAACTTTGTTCTCGCGCGCTGTCATGAAATGCAGTCACTTTGGAAGCCTTCCTTGCTCTTCTTACGGCTGCCTCCTCCAATGAGGAGATGTGTCAGTCACTATGAAGGCACAAAAATTAGCGTTTTTCATGCATTCGTTACACAAAATATTATGCGATACTAGTACAATAAAGCGAACATTATACGCAGTTCGTGAATTTGTCACACTCGTGTGCGGCTTGTGCGACCAACTTCACCGCCTGCCTATAAAGTTCGCTTTCTCGCACTTGTATCGCAAAGTACTATACCAGAACTTTGTCGCTGTCTTAATTACTTTTTGAAGCATTCGACTACGGCGCAGGGATACTGCTTTGTATATAGTCCGGACTTTGAATCCGAATCGGACTTGTAGGCGTTTATTGAAAAAGCAATTTCGTGAGTACGGAATGCCATCGGATTTAAGGCAGGCGTCTAAGTGGACTCGTGAGAAAGTACGTTACTCGCGTGTAACTTCGAACGCTCATCCTTGTCTACGTATTAGCGAGGGTCGTGAGCGAACGCAAGACTGGACTTTAGTACGCACTTACGTAGTTCAACCATGCATGATTCCCCGTAGTAGCGCATTACGGGTGAACCCACGAGTATGGAACAAGTCTGAGACAAGTCGGGAAAAAAGGTGCCACCGAGGAAAATGGAAGAGACCTGCCATTCGTATAGGGCAGAAGTGGGTCCGGTTCGGTCAGCTACAGTCGCTAAACAGTCCTTAACCTGACACGATAACCGTTTGTGTAACTGGGATAGAATATTTTTTTTTTTTTTTTTTTTTTTTTTTTTA
>NW_014332892.1:2148250-2202074 GCF_000341935.2 Cephus cinctus
TTTTTTTTTTTTTTTTTTTTTTTTTTGGAGAAAGTTTCTATCGGCAGAGACTAACTACGGTATCTAGTGATTTTTTTTTTTTAACTGCTTTTTGTTTCACCTGCTATTAATGGTCGGTGAAAAATATTATTGGCTTTAGGACTAAGCACATGGCGAAATCTAGTGAAATCGTTCGAACTTGAGAACGATCAAAACCACACCTTTCTACGGAGGAAGAGCCTCTATTTCGGACTTAGGGGGCTCTCACACCGTGACAGAGAGTCAGAGAGCGTGCAGTACTGGCGTTTGGTGTTCGCTCGACGCGTAGAGTGCGGTGTATGGACGCGGAATAAATTATCCGAGTGTCTCTCTGTGTATGCCTGGTGCCTATAATAATTGTTTTTCGTGGGGGGATGATGCCGGAAGCGAAGTCAGAATGGCGGAACCTCAGACGTTCACCCAATGGAAAGTTTAAGGCTTTTTCAGTACGGCTAAGAAACTCGCGAGGTGGGCAGTGATACTGAAAAATCGAACGTTGTGAATATTGTATAGTGACAGCAGCGACCGAAGCGAAATACAATAGCGAATGATAATTGAGATTTTTGTCCCTAGGTAATTCGCGTGGGGAATTTTTTTTTTCCCTAATAACCCAATAAGAATTACGGTTGGCAAGAGAGAGAAAATGAGATACTTAAAAATTATTTGAACTTTTTATTTTAGTGAAAAAAGAAAAGTGTAATTTTGGTGCTCTTATCGATTCATCGTAATTCTCAGTGTCAAAGTCGACGATCGACTGTGATTGGTTCTTTCACGAGTGTCACTATAAATATTCAAGCGGAGACCTTGAAGAGTTAAAAAAAAAAGTATCGAAACGTGCTCGCCTCGACAGTCGATTTAAACTCCCGCCAATTTCCACGTTCCCGGTTAAAGGAGTTGGCTGCGCAATGTGAGCATTGGTAGAAGAAGCAGTCTTAAAAATCATACGCAATCGCGAGGAAGCCATTTTCGTATGGTAAACATAAAGAAATATTAATCGCGAGCGACGATCGCAGCGAAAATAAATCAATCGGTCGATCACGCGTCCATCGAATTATTCTAATCCCTAGCACACTCACGCGAGTTTCGTTCGTTCAATGAAAACAGCCTTGAGACATGGTCAGCCAATACGCGATGGCCACCACGGTTCGTAAAGTTAAACAGGAAAGTCGTCTGAGACGGCAAAATCAAAATCAAGGTAAACCACCGAATTTTCGCATGCAGTTTTTAATGCGCGACAAAGATACGAGAAAAGTGGATTAATTTGAGAAATGAAAAATAAAAGAGAAAAGAAAAGTATGAAAGACATATCATTCTTTCAGATGAGGAAGGACCATACAAACCGGTACCCCCGCCCAAGCCGGTGCAGAATAATCAGAAGAGTCAAAATTATCAGAGTCTATCGAACGACCAGCAGCCGCTGGCGCAGACGAGCACACTGAGCGCAGCCCGTTCGTCAGGGCAGGAGAGCCTCGTGCATAATACTGGGCAAAGCCCGGAGTACAGGATGCCACCGTTATACGGCGAGGATCAGAACCCAAGTCAGATTCAACAATCCGCCAACTTGCAGACACACAGCAGTAAATTTCCGGTGCGTAAACACGTCCTGGACTCTGCGCGAGGCTAGTTACAGCGAATGGGGTATATAGAGTCTGTACGCGATAACATCACACATTTGCAACCCAAGCGTACAGAGTTACGTGTATATGTATCGGTCGACAGGGAAACCGGAAGTATCCTCTGACGTTTACTTTTTTTTTTCCTGCTTCTCGAACCGGAAACGGCCATTGGGATCGGTGAAATCTTTGGTAACAGTTCATTGTACGCAACTTGTTGCTCTTGGGAAGATTCTCAGAGCTCGGGTTTACTTCGCGTGCACGGGGGCACCGAGAGACAAGGATAAAGACAAAGGGGAGACGGACGCGTGTACCGTTTGTTCTGCTGCACCGGAAACTATTTTTTTTTTTTCCTTTCTTGGTTTCGGATATCACTTTTATTTACGCGCACTCCTTTTTATGATAATTCTTTTAGCGGATTTCGCACCTACGTACCAACTGTCACGCGGGATTCGAATTATTCGGTTGGTTTTGATGGATGATCTTTGTGAGGGGTGGAGCGGGGGTCGCAGGGCAGGGAAGCGCCATTGTTAAGATAGATTGGTATTTAATTTTTGATAAGGCACTTTTTGACTGCTTATATGGTATAACGGTACTGGGCAAAGGTGAAATTTTTTAATTACATTTTCTCCAGCATATAGGACACTAAGGTTCCTAAAGCAGTACGCGAGCGCGCGTTACTTTCTTGCTGTGACTGAGTTATAACTTTTCGAGCTTCTTTTTTTTATATCTATTTATTAAAATAACCTCTTGAATTATGGATACGGTGATACGTAATTGTGAGGAGACAGATTTTTTTTTTGGCACCGTATACGAGAATTCTAATTAAGTCATCAGACCGAAATTTAATGGGATTTGGTGGGCAAAAAAAGGTTTTGATGTGTCTTAATTTCATAATTTTTTCGACAGATCGAACGCGAGGTGGTCCTATCGTCCAGTGATAAGAATTCAAAAATCCCGATACTGCACGAGTACAAACAAAGGACTTCAGGGAGGGTAGCCATTGCGCCCGATGCCCCGGTTAAGCAGCAAGCCTGGGTACAGGAGGTGTGTAAGAAAAATCGTATGATATTGAGTACGATGATATTTAAAAAAAAAATATGAAATTAGGTAAACGTAAAATTTTCACTACGTCACCCAATTTTTTTCTTCTTTATAACCTTAATATATAATGTCCGCGCATAACTTTGACCGCCATACAATTTTAGGCGACGTTCTCCAACTGCTTCGGGAGGCACCGACAAGCGTCCACTTACTCACAGAATGAGATTCTCTAACGGTTCCTACGGTTGGCTATTGGTGAACCAGCTTACTATACGTTTACTACGACAAAGCGGGATTTTGCGTCGCTGCATGATTCATAACAGACATATACTATATAGCTATAGTGAATGCATGGTCATTGACACTGGTCTATATCCAGATCTAATCGTTTAAGCTATAGTAATATATTCGGAGTGTAACTTGTGGATCTCACGATCAGTCAAACGTGATATCGGACAATGGTAAAGTGTTAAGAGAAAACTGAATTAAAATTAGTATTAAGACATGTAAAGCCTCCGTTGACTGTAATGCAAGGTTTGAGTAAGGGACGTGGTGGGTGAATTTTGGAATTTTTTTATTTTCAAATTGCTCCGCTGCAGACATTTTTGTAAACGGTAGAGGCTGTATGAAAAAATTGCTTTACTAAGGAATAGAGAAAAATTGATAGTGCGGTCGAAGGGTAAAAAAATAATTTGTCAACTTTCCTATGGTCAGAACTAACGTTGGTGGACGTAAGTCAGAAAATCTTTTTCCGTATGCATGCTGCGTGGTTAGGGCCTAGCGAGACTCGTTCGCCATGTTGTTATTCAGAGAGCATCGCTTCCTAAGAAGCAGAGGATTTCAGTCTGACAACTTTGAAATTCTCCGAGTGGCTTACACGTCTGACGCGTCAGGCCGTTATTCGTATCCTGAAGATCGTTTGAGGGAGATTTTGTAAAGCGTGTGGAGCCGATAGAGACACAGAGAATAAAGGACGGATTGACAGCTATCTTTATTTTGCCTATTGGCTCCGCATTGTGGTCTCTGACTCGTGCGTTGTTTTTGGTGGATTTTTTTGTCACGAATTTTAAAATATTAAGACATAATTTTTATTTATAAAGACAGACCAGCTGTTAAGCATCCATATTATTTATATCCGTTTATACAGCTGCGAACGAGGCCCATCTTGATATTTTATGTGATTTCATGGAATCGTGTTGTAATTTGAAATTCAATGAGTATGAAGTCTTTGTTGGGATTGGTCCGTTAGGTGCGCCGGATAGAGCAGCATCGCGTGGCATTGGATAATAAGATTAATGGTGACCGTTAAAGTATCCTTGAAGTGCATTGGTAAAGTTGTGTATTTTGTTTCAGGGTAATCAGTTGCAAGAGTTGAGGCAAGAGGTGCAGAGAGGACTACAGTCGCAGGAGAATTACTCGTGAGTCTCTCGGCTAAGAGTGAATTTTGTTGGTTTATGACTTTTTTGTTGTTTTTGACATTGAATGATAATTTGTCTAGGACCACGGCGACTGGAGCTGTACCAAGAACGTCTAAGATCGAGGAGGAAAGAACAAAGTCCTTATCCAGGACTTATCACACTATTAAAGATATGATATCAAGTAGATTTGGACCAAATCGAAAGGACGTTGATGCCGAGCCAGAAGCCAGCTTGAATAACGTGGCGGAAGAGCTGAGAAAATCAAGTAGAAGTATCAACGAGGAGGAAGCAAAGAAGAAGGAAGGTATTTATGGGAAGCCCAGGGCTCAGGATCCTCCAGTAAATATGCAGCAATATCCAAAAAATTCATACGGTGAGTATAAAGGAAGATTTGAGAAGAAAAAAGAGAGAGGGGATCCAATGGGAACCGGATTTCAGGTCAGTATGGTCATTCTTATGGGTATCAAACTGGACAGCAGAGTGTACCACTTCCTGGACAGTTGCAAGCTGGACCTCCGATCCAGCCTAGCTTACCAGGTCAAAGTGCGCAGCTTCACGTGAGTCACCACACGCCAGCCGGTGTTCAAACAGTTCATCAGACTCAGATTGGTTCATTTCCACAAACGCCGGGAGGTCAGCAGGTGCAGAGCGTGAACCGTGAATACGTTGTACCTGGGCCAGGTGCAGTTAGCAGTTCGTCGCTGCATCAAGGACTGCATCAAACTGTGGCAGGTGCCAAACACGGATTGTCCATGCAGTCGCAAGCTCAGCAACAAGTCTACCAGAGTCCGCAGCAGCTGCTTCATCAGAATCAACTTCATCAGAGTCCAAGATTTGCTCAGCAACACGCTCAGAATATGCATCAGCGGCAGATAATTCAGCAAATGCATCAGCAGCAGATCCAGGCTGGTCAGCAGACGCCGCAAGCTGGCCTTAGAACTGGGCAACAGTTCACCAGTGGCTATCAACAGTATCAAGCGCGACAGCCAATTTCTAGATCTCAAATAGATTTGCCAAGCACGTCCAGACAAACTACGGATGTGAGGATACAGAGCCAAGAGGTCTATTATCACTATAGTCAGGGAAGACCTCGTTATGGGATTCCGCAAGTCTATATGAAGACAGAAAGCAATCAGGATGTCGAGTTTCAGAGGAGAAACTCTGCCAAGAGGATCGAGAAGGCCGCTTCGCAGCCTCAACTCAATTACGAGGATGAAAGACCAGTTGGCGCTGATAAGAGCGATCTTCTTGATAAGGAGAAGTACGAGATCACTGTTGAAGATCGGCAGGCCGAGTTCGCCAGGAACGGATCTCAGAGGAAGGAGGAGTACAGGCCGGAAACGAGTTTTGGAATACGCAGGGAGGAATTGCGTGCCTCCAAGAGGGATCAGGATTACGTCGAGGAGTCTAAGGATTCCAGTGCCGTCCAGAAGAGGGTCGAGGAGCTGCAGAAGAGAGGAGAAACGTCGTACAGTCCAAAGCTGTCTAAGGAATCGTTGGATAATGACATTGTCAGAAATACGACACATAACACCTCCAAACGAATCGATGATAAAAGACCGGAAGCTGTCAAAGAGAATCCTATTAAGGGTGATACCAGGAGGGATGACTTGGACCAAGGAATGAGTCGACTGAAAATCCAGAATCAAGGATCTGGATCAGATTATGACAAAGCCGGGCAGAGCTCATCAAATGTGGATTCGGGTCGAGGATCTGCTGTGTATTCCAGTGGAAGACGACCACCCCCTGAAGATCAAGGTCTTCCTCAAGGTTTGGATACTTTTCAATAAATAAGGTAACACTTTTTGCTGTGCTTACTGATCAACTGAATTATTTTTTTTTCTAACACAGGACAAGATTCCGAATGGGTTGATATTGTAGAATCTGAATTGAGAAGTATTCTGGAACCTAGGGATGTACCTGCCATGGCGCATTCTACACTCTCTGAAAGTGTTTCCTCCGTTACGCCACCCTTGCCACCGTTATCGCCGCACGGCAGTCCACGTACACCTAGAAATCGATACACAGCCAGGTAAGGGTCCATACGAGCTCCTTGTCCCATATTTAAATGCAGTAATACTTCCCATTTGTCCGTCCATAATACATTTTTCAATTCGATTTTCCGATATTTTCTGCAGTTTACCGTACGGCACAAAACCTAACTACAGCGACTACGGCAAGGGAACTGATAAGAGAAGCTTCCCAAGTACTTCAAAGCATCGCGGTGCTTCTACGACAAAGAAGGAAGCAGCTAAGAAGTTCTCTCATCGTGAGTACCAGTGGGATTTCTTTTTCCTCTCAAATCGCATTGGTTACGTCATAGCTTTTTTATTTTTACTTTTTCTCCAGTCTTTGGCGTTGAGGCTGCAGACTTGACCTCCACTACGACAGGGCTTGACCTGGATTCTATGTTAGATAGAAGTGACTCGGATCTCAGTACCAATGACGCAAGAACCATTAGAAAACAATTGGAAGGTCTTGAGAGCATGTACAGTGAGGTAAATAAGATCGAATGAGATTTCATGTTTAACCACTTAATCAGGGATCACGTCTCTCAGACGTTCAGCTGTCTGTGACCCAGAATTGTTTTACACGCTTGGAAGGCGTAAGCGGTCCGCTGACTTTGGTCTAAAAATAATTTACCGCGAGACAGTTCGAGCTCGCTAAATTAAATGCCAGGTTAAGTGGTTAAGGTAGCTGAATATGGATTGGACTGTTTAAATATTCTGAATAGGTATTAAAACTCCTGGGAGGAAGTGTTAAAAAGAGACGGAAGGCGCGAGGACTGGCAAGTTATGGATCGGTATCGTCCTTACCAACATCTTCGGTATCGTCGAGGCCTGTCACGAGGCATCATGATAAAAGAAGGTCTCACATAATCGACGACAGGATGAAGAAAGCCAAAGACATCAAGGTAATATTGAATCTTATTTTTTAAATTCTTCTCTCTCTTGACGATTTTACATTCTATTTTTTTTTTCCAGAGCATCAACAAAAGGTTCCAGAGATTGGAGTCCCACGTAGTTACTCTGGCCAGGTCGGTCGCTCATCTCAGTTCAGAGATGCGAACCCAGCATCTTATGATACAGGTACGTTTTGCTTGGATGAACGTGAATAGGAATGGTCTTTAATACAGTAAGGGACGATTCGAATAGGAAATGGAGAATATACGGGGCGAAATCGCCGCCCTGAGGACGCAGACAAGCATGGCGATGGTGAGGTCACAGTCGCAACCCCTTATCAAAGATTCGGAGTTGCCTGCCCTCTCGAATCCCTCAAGGGTAAAAAAGCTGACCAAGTTTTTTGGTACGGAACCACCGCTCATCAGGCTCTTCCTCCGGGAACTTGGGTATGAGGTAACTGTCCTTGTCGTCATTCCGAATAAGCAAATACATTTTCCTATAGAGGATTGTCTAGCTCTAACGTGAAACTTAACCGAGAATTTAACAATAAATTCCTGTGGCATAAAAATTAAAGTCAATCAAAAATGGCCTCATAATGCAATTTATTGGACAAAGGGGGTTCCCTATTGATTTTGTGCCATCACTATGCGTGTCTTTCTCTTATCCACATGAATGCCCATAAGACCGTCTCTCTCGCACTCGCAAAAGGTATAGGAAATTGAAAAATTTTAAGCGAAATTCTTTGGTTTTACAAAGGATGACTTATTCTTTTTTTTTTCCCATGAGATGGCGCTTAACGAAAGTGATTACATAAAATCCGTCAAATTTAATTCGTATGTTTAACATTGACTAAGGCTGTACACCTTACTGTATACATAAGGCTGTCCACCGTGAAGCAACTACACATAACCCTTTGTAATGCCTCTGGGAAATATCTTTACAGAAGTACGCAAATGCATTCGAGAAGGAGAAAGTCGGCATGGTCGAGTTGCCTTATTTGAGCGAGGAGAGGTTGCAGAAGATGGGCGTTCCCTTGGGACCGAGACTAAGAATCCTCCAGGAGGCAAGGATATCCGTGTGCAAGGATCCCGTTTACGTCGTATAAAATGACAAATTTACTTTGACCCTCCGTAAGCCGTGAATCGTACGGATTTCTCGGTTTGGCACGAGAGAGGAGGAAAAAGAAAAAAACATTATACAGTATTATATTTTATAAAAAAGAGAAAGAGATAAATTCTCGTCAAAGGAGTAAAACAAAAGACGTCGATAGTTTTAATGGAAACAAAAAAAAAACGGTTAACCAGCGTCTTCCTTCTGTGCCGTTAAATTTTCTCGAATCCCAATCAAAATACAAAGTAGGATCTATGGCGGCCTTTAAGACTTTATTAAGGTACTATGTGTAGTTCTAAGTAAGATAATTATTTCCGATAAGATTTCGATTATTTATAATGAAACTCAGTGAGTCGGCATGACTCAGGCAGCTGTAACTGTATTCCTTGCGAGTGAAACTCATCGAGGAGTGCAAGAGGTGGTGCAAAATATTTTTGCCAAAGAGACGCAGGATTTTTTTTTTTAATTATACACGAATACGTGGGGATTTCTTTTTTCCTTGGTATGTATAACGTCGTACGAGAAACGTTTTTCTTTCGGTGAAAATTTATACGACGGACAATTACCAATTTATTCGAGTAGAGGAAAAAGAAAAGGAAAATAAGAAAATCATAAAATACGTCAAAACGTATCTCGTACCTTACTCTGGGACCTTCTGCAATTTTTATACCCAAGATACACTAATTACTCGGTGCTGCTCGTACTAGTATGTAATTCGTAGGACGAACAATGCTATGAGATTTCGTGTAAGGTCCGTTTTATCGACGTTAAGAATTTGTACAGTTATTAACTATTCTATTATTATTATTATTATCTTGTTAATTCTTATATTTAATAAACACACTTCGGGACACCCACCCGTTTCAATAATTTCGTTTTATTTGCTTTCGCAAATGAAACGCTGATAGCAAATGATGACAGGACATAATTTTAATCACTTTTCAGAATTCCACGGAGTCGTAATATCTCATTAGCTGTGTGAAACTTCGTTTCTTAAGGTTTCCGTCGCTCTGAGATCTTACTGAATGTATCGCATTGAATTGAATAATTTGTCTTACTCGTAATACTGAGCACACAGTCTAAGTGATCTGTTTTTATGACCCCTGACCTCGGCTTGCCTATATCCGACAATGCATAATAATTGTTATACATGTTCGAATCAAATTTTGAACTTTTCGATTGATAACAATTTTTTAAAAATAAAACACGTTATTCAACGCGTTAAATCAAACAATTTTTTCCACGGCAGCGACAAAGCGATAAATTTTTTCGTTCGAATTAAAAATTTCGTAATTTCCCTTTTTCACGCCATAGTCCGTCTCGCCGCAGAATTCGACTATTTTTACACAATCGAGGGAGGGTCGGCACCGTTCTTCCGGACAAATTGGACCAATTTTATCAGGAAATGCACAATTTAACAATTGTCGTCAATTATTTTTCTAGCGGTCTCGTCTTTGATTGGTCATCTGAGGCCACGCCACGTTGGGTCCACGAGTAGTACTTATCCTTAGTCATACGTTCCTCGTGCTGACGCTGGTCTGCCGATCAGACCAGCCAATTTTATTATCTTACAGGATCCTTAAATCAGCATAAGAGACTCGCCTAGTCAATAAAAGGTCTTCAACCCTTAGTAATCACGTACCCAGTAACTCTCCCCAAGAATCGCCAACCCGTTACGGTAACGTTAAAGGGGCTGTGAAGGCGCCCGATAAATTCCTATAGAATAATGACGTCCAAAGGAACCGCGGGTCAAAGTTCATACTGATAGGACATAGGTATAGACATTTATATACTTACTGTACACTGCAAAGATACCTCGGGCAGTCGTCAGGCCGTTAGGTCGTCCGGGTGCGAATGAATCGTAGGAGTCAGCTTTGATAAAGGACAAGTAATTCTAGTAGAAATTTAAGCTAGGTTAAAGGAATACGTACGTGGACGAATATCCCTCAGCTAATACCGACGTTAACGCTGTCTAAGGATACGACCATAACCTATCGGACTCGTAAGTTCTTTTTTCGAGTGAATATCAAGCCCTAAATTGTGTACAGATATAATTTCGTTATTCTACTTATGACTACGAAATCGTATAAGCGTGGATAAGTTCTGCAGGAAGATGCTATCTCAATTGACCTATGCCCCACCTCCTCCTACTATCTGACTTCTCCTCTGAGCGTCGCATCGTGTTTCTTTCACTTGGCTTTGAACCACAGTAGTGATACGATGAATTACAGGAGTGCAGGCGTTCCCTTACTTCTTCTATTGGCCGTTTCGGCTTATGCCGAAGTCGTACAATGGACGGCTTGCAATTACGAACGTAAGTACATTTAATTTATTAATTAGTAAGTTATTGGCAGTTGATCAGCCAGTGGATTATTAATTGGGATCTTGTTACGCACGTGAAATATATTTATTGCCTGTTCGTTTTCACTTATGGGGGACGAATGGGGTTGAGCGAAATATCAGATGGTAGGTTATAGTCCGTGAGGGGTAACTTAGGAATCGAGTTAAATCTTGTGAAATATCAACCAACCTTACTTCATTGATACATGTGTTTGTATATATACTTTTTTTCAACCCCTGTGAAGAGAATTGAGGCAGTTTATAAGGACGTGGATATATGGGGGATTGCTATCCAGACTCTTTGTAGGCGATAGAATTTGGACGAGCGTACGCTCGCCTTTTTTTGTAGGTCTTATCACTGCTTTTTTTTCGTCGAGTTGGACCCTTGTCGTGAACTCGTGAACTCTTGAACTCGATCCGCTGCTGAATTCGCGATACTTTTCAAAGGCGATGTAGATTTCCTGGAAGTTACGACATTGACTGTAAATGTAAACAGTTTGTTTGTTGTTGAATTTATGTGGGATCACTCATCTTAGATAATTATTTGTTACAGCCAATGTTCCTATTAACTGTACCGTTCATGAGGTCCGTGTGAATCCCTGCAAGGAAGCTGCACAGAATAAACCATGCCGTTTGAAACGGGGTCACGATGCTAGCATCAGTTTTGACTACACAGCCGGTAAGTAGAAATTAAAAAAATTTAAATACATTAAAAATATTTAGATTAGTGTAAAATATATTTCTTTCCTTTTGCATAGATTTCGAAGGCACCGCTTTGGAAAGTCGTGCGTACTGGGCCACCGAGGTGGTAGATCTGCCGTTTTTAGGAATGGAAACAAATGCCTGCACAGCCACCGAATGTCCAGTTACTCCTGGCAAGAAACAGTCGTACACTGTATCCTTACCGATTTCCAAGAAATATCCAGTTGTGAGTGAACCCTTATGATTGTTCATACATCTAATGCAGTTTCGAACGATTGAATCGTGCATTTAAATATGTGGCGTTCGTGTTCCTCTACTGCTTCTAGAAAGAAGTAGGTGAATTGAGAAAATAAGTAAAAGATAATTTTTTTGTATTTTCAGAGAACTTACGATGTCAAGTGGAAGCTTTGGAACGAGCAACAGCAAGAGTGCTGCTTCAAATTCCAAATCAAACTGCACAAGTAAAGAAGCACTGTTCGACTCTTTGTTCGTTACACTCCGGCATCGTTAGGTCATTGCGATTTGCTATTTGATTATTTGATCGAATAAAACGGTCCTTTGTTAACGCAGCTTTGTTCTTCATTTATTTATATTCCTCAGAATCAACGTGTATACTTTTGGTGCTTCTTTTTCTTCCCAGCATGATTATCTTTACCGACCCTTCCTCGTTAAGAGAATTAACGAACCCATTGTTTGTCAATGTAGGACAGGATCGGTATGTCCACGTGGAGTCCAACTTCACAAACACAACACAATTGTTATATACTACACTGTGGGTACTTTTTTCATTATACTTAAAAGGTCAAAAAGTAAGATTCTCACTGGTGTGCCGAACTGCTCTCCCGTAACGAATTGCAGTTTACCAAGCTTTCTATTACCCGTTGAAAGTTCATCAGAGCAATTTAAAGTTTCCCTCGTAATTCCGCTACCCGGTTTACGTCCACGCCCTTCCGTGATAAATCCCACAACGCGCCTCCGGGAACTCCTACTGGGTTGATTCCGCAAGGCAGTCAGACTACCAATTGGGATAAACAAACTTAACGAGAAATATAAAGAAAGAGAAGTTTTCATGAGCAAGTCGTAAATTTAAGTCTGGCCATCTGTCGGTGAACTTTTGTACCAAGCAGCCCTAACCGTCGACCTACCGAGCTATTCGTTGACTTGTACAATTTCCTCAAACCAAATAAACAGCAGAAGACGTCCTACGACGTCTGACAATATTGTCTTCACGGCGTCGTCACGTGACAATTTTGTTTTATTAAAAAAAAGTACTCGCTGCGGACAGGATTCGAACCTGTGCGGGCAAAGCCCATTGGATTTCGAGTCCAACTCCTTAACCACTCGGACACCGCAGCTCGTCCGTAATATAAATGTAAGTTACAATTTTCATTATTCAATTTTCATGATTTTCACTGACAGTCATTTCTAACGTAATATATCATTTTATTATTCATACAGATCTACAAAATCTGTATGAAGACTTTGACCAAAACATACAGTAATATAACAGAACTGACTCTGAATAAACGTATAAAAATAATTTCTACAGGACAATGACAACTGAACAATCATCGTACTTTTTCCTCCATATTCACACACCGCCGAATTAATTATGGAATCGATTAATCGCGGACAAACTAAATGCACGTACTGTGAGACGATACGCCCAGCGCCATCTAACCTGCATAACATACGATACCGAGTAATTATTATCAGTCAACACTTACCATGAAGACCTTATTTTTAAAATGACTTTGCATCACTAGGTATATTTATATCGATATCATTACCTTAACTGATTACAAAATAGTCACCAGTCATACAATCGCTTTTCTTTTTCTACATTAAAAACTATTATCTGAATCGTATAATCAGTTATCATTATATCTTGCACGCCATTGACATTATCAAAATTTCACTTCAGTAATTCACTATGTACATAAAGGATTGCCTATCGCCAGGCGTCCAGATTGATATACAGTAAAGCCACAGTTAACGGTCGGGATATATTTTTAGAAATTAATGTACTAAACGAAACAACGTTAATGCGGGTACCCGTGTTGTTGGTACCACTGCTAGTAGTATCATTACTAGTAGTACCACTGGTAGTAGTAACATTGCTAATATCACTACTGCTAGTAGCATCATTGCTAGTAGTACCACTGATAGTGTCAATATTGTAGAATCAGAAAATTACGACTTTACCGACTGTTTGCAATAAAAAACCAGCATTGAACAAGGTTAGGGTCAACTGAAGTCTCACTGTACAATAGTCCATATACGACATCTGATGAAAAGACAAGGATCAGTAATCACGTACAGTTATGAAAGTTTGATAGTATAATTACAAAATCATCACGAGATAAATGATCGAATTGGACGATAACCTAATTTACGTAAATTTTGTTATCATTCACAAGTTTTAAGTGGGTATCATTTATCAACTTTGTTATTATGAACAGTGGGCCGTTCTGCAGGCTTACGACTGTACCACGTGCATCAAAACTAAGTTAGTAAGAACAAAGAGAACAGACAACTCTCTTTTATGAGCGTTTGACATAAAAAGTAATTGTGACAAAAAAAAAGATAACGGCGATAGATCGATGATTAAAAGAACGTCTGAATGAGTCACGTATAGCTACTAGTAAAGGTATAGTTAGTGCAATTGTATGTATATAGTAAACGTCACTGTGGCTCCGTTTGCATGTATGAAAGTACAATGGATATCTATATATATATATATATATATATATATATATACGCAGTGTGTATAGCTGGTAGAGACGTAGGAAATGAACTGAAATAGAAACTTTTACTTCAGCTGGAAAGAAAGTCATGATTCGCAAAAGGAAGTGTATACGTCTCCCTGTGTTACGGTTGGTAACCTAAATTTGTCTTATGACTGTCCAATGACCGCATAAAGAATTTTTTTGGCAATTTGGCAGAAAAATTCATTTGGCAAAAGAAATCAACCAAAATTTTGCGACAGTAGAAGATTGTTTTTTTTTCTGTTTCGTAATGCCCAGAACGAGCCGTGAGTCATTGGTTGGGCATTATCTAAAGATCGTGTCTCCTACCGGTAGATCGATGCGAAAATTCAATAATCTATCTCATAAATGAATTTAGTCATTCTGAGAGCATCAGTTCTACCGTTACGTTATAGATAACAGGCACGTCATACGTACGTCAATTATTTTACGTTTTTTTAATTTCAATTTGATAACAATCATTTCTAAGAGTCTAATCGTTATTTTTAAAAGGTCAGCAATTGTTTTGCCTTCGTGATTATAGCTGTCTGATATTAAAGTTGATGAATTGCTACCTGCGAGTATAATTTTTCGATTTTTTCTTTAATTAAGTAAAATGGTCGTTATACGATCTTCTTGTTTATATGGCAATCAATAAGGAAGGTGCGTATGTAAATTAATGAAGTAACGCTGCTCTCCTCGAATTTCAGCCACTTAGCACACGACCCACTCACTGTGGGTGATATCAGCGTTATTAAAGATCATGAGAAAGATCACGCAGTATAAGAAACGTATATAGCGAAGTAGACAAATATAAAATAAAAAAAAATACACCCACAAAGCAGTGAGTACTGTCATTAGCGAATTTATTTTTTTTTAATTTCAATTTTTATATAACATGGATGAATTTTCATTTTGGTACTATACACAGGTAAATCGTGCAGTTATCAAGTACGGACTATAACTTCCTATCAAACGCACAATGTTTACCGTCCATACTAAAGTACCTAGAGACGGTAAGCCTTAAATGCACGCATGCCAATCGACATTTTTCCAGGTGGTTTAAGTCGACACGTCATCGATGTGGTTTCGCGATAAAAGACACACGCGGTACAAATTGAACAGAAAAACTAAATGAACATGGGCGCCACTTTAGCCATACCGTAAATTCTTTTATACAAAGTACATTTTTCCAAGCGTTGATTGGACGCCAAGCCGATTGTCAGAAGCAGTGGCGGGCAGGTATACCAGGAGCGTAACGATGACAATAGGGGCCCCGGAGTCGAATGATACTATCAATCGTTTAATTAAATTTTGATATAATAAATATGTTTGTTAACAATGTAAAGTTGCTTACACTACTTTTTTAAATACTTTTAGTAAATAATTAATTATTTAAAGAAAATTGTTTTACGGTATATCTTACAATGTTATTACTATACTTCGGGCTTCTTCACGGCGTGGTACGGCACTGTCAACCAAACTGCTAGCACAGCTCACCTGTTGGCTTTGCCAGTACCTGGCTGAGGTCTCGACAGCGCGGTTCCTTATAACCAAGTGCGGAATATATAGTCTTCGCTCCGTTTAGACTGCATTAGCGTCGTGTCGTGTGAATTAATTTAGCGTGAACTGGAGAGCAAGTTAGTTTTTATTTTCGTTCTTATACATTGACAAGGTATGACGGGAGACGCGTCGTTGCTTAAGAGAGCGAAAGAGTAACGAGAGAAAGATATATACAGACGAATGAAAAGCATAGAAAGCGGAAGGCTGTACTATAACATTACGAATCCGGAATTATCGGCTGGCGGATCGTGCGAGACGCAGGAGGTTGTTGCGTGCGAAAATTTTTAGCGGATTCTTAACGGGTTCCTTGGATTGTATGTAAATATCACGATTAAATCATACGACGCCTGAAGGCTAATTTTTTTCTCACTGAATAAAATTTCTTTTTCTTAATCCTTCTTGTCCCGATGTCTTTACATTGTTTGGTAAAGATTTTTAACTCTTTCTTTTTTTTTAAATTCTATATATATTTCTTTTCAATTATTCTTCAAAACAGCTTAAGGCGTATTGTGTGCTTTTGGGAAATAATAATAGGGACTTTACGTGTTTCTTGTTCTAAATCGTATTTGGTGAATTTATCAGGTGCTTTCTATAATTAAAAAAATTACCCCAGGTTACATGGTTGTTCGGGGGATCTCTTCTAATTGTTTCTCCAAAGGATCTTCAATTTTAACGTCTTTGCAAATTCACCAACTTTCAAATCCCTCTTTGCAACTTTCAATGGGCTTGGTTGTAGCTTATCGACCCGGTAGGAATGAGACTCCGAGGGTATTTTCCCTCGAGGGTCTTTTATCAGGTACCATGACTATTTGCAATCCCATGTCATCTGGTCCATTTGATTTTATCCTTTACCTTTTCTAATCGAATGATCCGATTTCACGATTTTACTTTGCGAATTTGATAACTCGGGTGAAAAAAAAAATTTTCGAAAGCCGTCCGCGTACATTCCACTCGTATGTACTATATTGCACGGTATCCGTATTGATACGAGAGAGGCTGGGTTACATTCCGTTCCCACCAAACACGAGATTATCGTCACACGACTACCGTACCATACGATTCCCAGAAGCGAAGTCGAAAATTTTCTTATCTTTCCATGAGCATGATCCGAAGCGTATACGTCCGAGCATTATGTGAGATTACCAGATGTCATTTATCGTAACCCGATAACGATAGATTAAGGTCGTGAAGATCTAACAATGCTGATGACGATCGCAATAATTCAACCTGCTACCGATAACGGCTTAACCCCAAAATTGAAGATATCGTCATCGTCCAATCGGATAAAACAAAATAGTGATAAAAAAATTGTATTCAAAGAACAGTCTCACTAAACAACAATAAATTAGCTGGCAAACGTGAAAATTTTTTTTTTCGGGATTTTTACAATTTTTCAAAAATTTTTTATACTCGGTTAAGAGGATGAGTCTATAGAAAAATTACTTCACTCAGCGTCCATGATACTTATAGGGAATTTTTGATAGATTTTTCTTTTATTATATGTCGGTTACGTTATACCCAGTGACGAATTCTCATTCGACATTATTTATTTGTGTATTTTGAAATTTGTGCCCAATGACAGTTAACGGACAGTTTAAATTCGAACGGAGTCTCGGGCGAACTATGTTTCCAATTGTGAATTCTCAGTGCGGTCATGCAAATTTTTCAACGCTCAAAGACACGTCCAAGTATATTTAAGGTGCAGCTAGAGTCACCTCGAGGAATTCCGACGACAACTAATCGTATACGAATCGTAACGTTAATTGCTACCGGTTTCATACCGGAACGGGTCTGGGCGTAATTGTAAAAATCCAAAATTTCTTATATGCAGAGTCATCAAATTGGCAAATAATTTTTCCTATCTATCTCAGTTAAGATTAAAATCGATTACGCGATTCTATCGTACGTCATGGTAAAGAAATAAAAGAGTGTGTATATACTCGATTATATATATATAACCTTGCGATTTCTAATCATGCATTTCCGTTATACGCACATTGAATACCTAGCCAATCGATAACGGATCAATGATCGCGAAACTATCGATCACCTTCACACCTTAGAAGACACGAAATGTCCAGTAGACTTTTAGCACCCGTGACAATAGGATCGCTATTTGTAATTTAGCGCTTAGATCACATTTCTTTTTGACACCCTGTAGCGTCCAGACGCTAACGATACTCCCTGTGTCACGAGTGACTTTACGCGATCGTCGTGTTGATTTTGTAAGCCGTGACCCACTTGGACGCGGTAAAAGACACCCGCGCTGTATTTCAGCGCGAGTCGTTATACTGGGTGTTCGGAAGAAAAGAATTTTTCAAAAATCAATCTCAACCGTCGCGACGATCTATTCCTCTCGTTAGATTCACCGCCATTATTTTATATCCGGGAATGATACCGGTAAACAGTGGAAAAAAGACTGTTCCTCGTATTTAAAAAAAAAAATTCTATATTGTTGTATCTTCTGTACTGTCTGACAAGGTCTTAAAAGTCTATACCATTCGAGGTATAATGGAGGACCAATTACCCAACGTGTGTGTAATAGGTTCGTATATGGTGTTACGACTTGCGCTATGGAGGCTGTGCGATTCGTTTTGTACCTACTCGTAAAATAAGCTGCGTGAAGTCTCCTTATACTAATATGGTACGACACGCTCGGGTCAATGCTTACTGGTTTTCGCGTAACCAATGCACCAGTTTTGGCGAGGATTGAAACAAGTCGGATTTTAATTGTGAGAGAAGATACTAACGATAATCGTGTGATTGGCTAAAGCTTAAAATTTATTGAAAGACTGTTAGAAGTAATTATAATTGAATGATTATCATTAATTATCACAATACCTTGTATTTCAGAGGAGCACGATTCGAAAGAGGCGCCAAATTATGAGAGAGAAAATTCCGAGTCAACGATGCGCGTGAACGGGCATCAACAGGAGATTTCGACCTGTCAAGAAATGGGTAAGAAAATTGTCACTGCGGAGAATGATAATTGTAAAGCTTAAAATTATACGAGAAAGCAGAAGGTCGCATTGAGTTGTCTGTTCTGTAAACAGACATTTGATTCAATAAGTACAACTGGCAGAATGACGAATCTGAAAGTCGTATGCTACGGAGACAGTTGGCGCGCATGCGCAGATACGAGTCTACGCTTTGAATGCGTACAGGTCGAGACAAAATTCGTGAATTCCTATGACACGTGAGTCGTACGAAAAATAGAAGAATTATAAATCGCAAAACCAATTGTTCAGGTATTTACGTCTGGTTTGCATGGTCAGGTATTGTGCCGGTATTACGATGATTATTATGTAAGTCATTCAAGGTAGCAACGGTGACGTTACGAAGGTGCGCCTAGCTCATCCTGTTCTTTCATTAATATTGATGGTACATCTGGGAATGGTAACCGAGTGGGTCTACGATATAGACGTATATATTTGATAGTTAAATATACAAGTAATAAAAAATTAACTAAAGAAGTGTCCAAATCATTCAAAAATTATTCTTACGGTCATCATCGGATGGACTGAAAATCACTTATGTTCGTATATATATATATTCTTTCGCGTGGGTTAGTACGAACGACTCGTTTACATTGTCCTGGGCTATTAGCGCCATTAGAAACGTTACATATGTAATTCAGTGACACCCACATGCTCGGGCTACGCCCACGTATCATGGGAATCCCATCTAAAAATATATCAGCTGATCTTAAGCATTTATAATTGGCGTCTTATGGTCAATGTCATTGTCAGTGAATCTCGCAGTGATCGATACCTATATATTTATTGATCGTCGACCGACACGTGGGACCTACCCTTGTCAGAGGGTGACGCGCAATTTTGTTATTCACGTAAAAAGGAGGTGGTCGCTGTGGAACGTTTAGATAACTCTATCGAAAATGTTGAGATACTCCGCTCGAAAATCATCTTGAACAGTTTGACCCGGGTGCCGTACTTCTTTACGCACGGGCGATCCTCATCTAGATAATCGCGCGTGTATCTGGAACGTATTGATCGTGTCTAAAGCAGCTGGGTTCTGTCTGACAGTAGCGTTAGGGCCGGCATAGTGAAAACACGTGCGAACGGCATAAATGTTAGAGACCCGTGGAGTATCGGATACGCGAAACGTTTCATATTATATCGATAAAAAAAGGCAAAGAACTTGAATGTAGAATAGAACAAAGGAAAATCGAAGCGGAATAACGGAAGTGTCAAAAATATATTTTTAATGACGTACGTTTGCCCAGTTGAAGGAAGTAAAATCAAAAAGTTGTCTTTTGTTCTCAGAGCGAATGTATACAAAACAGCAGGGGGGGGGGGAATGCAAAATAAAAATAAACAAATTTTATGTGAAATAAACTCAGCGCGAATCGGATTGGAAATTTGACTCCTTTTTTAATTTACTCAAACATCATACGACGTTTGAGTATACATGGCACGTTACATAATTTCACTGTGTATACGTTCGTGACACATATGACACGTATATTGCAAGTTCATAACGAGATTTCAGTGTGCACCACTGGTTTTCTTTGGTTTGATGTACAGAAATTAACTGTTGGAATTATCCCCCAAAAAAATGTCTAGAAATTTTTAAATCGGTCCAAGGGCGATTATTTTTGGTTACTCGTAAATTTGCCGTTGCTATTTTGACTCGGTCTGTCCACGTTGTCACGGCAACGAGTCAAGCGACAGTTAATAATTAAAAATATCAACTATCATCAAATAACGATATAGGCTATTGGTTGATTCATACAAAAAAATAATCAACAAAAATGTCAAAAGCACCTGATTCGAAATTCCATACGGAATTTATAAAGAAATGTAGACAGTCAACAACTCGCTAGCGAATAATTTTCCAAGACAAAAATAAATAGTGAAAGATTTTCGTATATAACCAGCCTACTTGTAGCGAAGCTACCACGTGCTGGATAGTGGCGAGGGAGGGCGTCCTCTACCGTCGCTTCAGTTCCGCAGAAACTCTTGAGACACGCCGGTCGGGTAAATTGTCACGCAATATAAGCGACGCAGTCGATACGCGATAAGCATAAGAAAAGCACGAAAGTGCAGACATAACAAACATGGCGTGTATACGAGGATAAGTTCGTTGAACAGTGTATAATTTAACGGCCGGTAATAATACTCAATTGACTGATATATTTTAATACCGCCGTGAATCAAGACCGGAGGTTTAATCGTCATGTCTACTCCGGATACTATGGACACCATCAATGAGGCCGAACAAGCATGGCGTGAGTAGCTATAGATTGGATAGACGTATGGTTTGGTATATGTAGATGTCAATATTATATGTATATGCATATAATGACTACGAACGTTAACAGTACAGAATTTGAAAGGCCAGGAGAATCGGCACAAGTCGCTCTCAAGTGCTGCCATCTAGAGAATCGTAATGATTTCGAAAGGCTCTTTGGAAAGTTTTTTTTTCTTTTCAATGCTATACACTTAGTCGGCTTTTTAGGTACTTGTGCTTAGTGTTATAAGAGTTGAGGAGAATGCATTGTTAAGATAGTTTTCTGGAGTGAAGGATTATATGAGAAGTCTAACGATCTCGATATGTTAAATTCGTGAATCTTGCAGATGAGATGCTGGAATGCGAGACCGGCTCGTTGCTCGGAAGAGTCGCTGATCTCGAAAGGCAGTCCTTGGCGCAGAGGGATGAGATTGTTTGTCTCCGGGCGACCCTTGCCGACGCTCTCAGACGAATTTCTCAGCTTGAAGGACGAGATCGTAGGGAGGATGAGCGGATTGACAGAAGAGGAGACAGAGCCATATCGTCTCCCATTAGAAACGGTCACGTGCCTCTTAGAAGTGGGTATCTGTGAGATATATGTTGTGTTATTTATACGAATGGCGATAAATGATAACCCTAAAATTGAAAGTCTCGATAAATCGTAAGGTTATTTATTGATTCTTTGTAATATCTTGAAATTCAATTATTTTACATTTGGTTCTTCCACGTTAATACCATTTGCTGCCTTAATAAACAGCTAACAGCGGCATGATCAGACAAAATAGGCGTAAAAAATACATCTCCCTGTGTACGTGTAACGATGGCCGACAAAGTGGTTTATGGTTAACATTGAAATTGGTGGAGTTAAAAATTATTTGTAATATTAAAACCTTATTTACAGGTAGTCAGAGTACGGGCTCTCAGAAGGACCTTAGATTGAGACAAGGTGGTACCTCGTCCTTGAAAAATAATTCAGGTTCTACGCATGACGTAAGGGACGGTTCGAGTCCCAAAAGACCAACGAGTTACACGCCACCTTCGCAACTTCCGCAGAGGTAGTGAGCATGCCGTCTAAACTGATCCAACCTGAGCTGTCTTAATCTTCTAACTCAATGCTTGTAAATAAGAACGTGGGTTGAGCGGAATTTCTGTCTTGTTTTTTTAGGAGGTCTGTTCATTACCAGTCTACCGGATCACTTCATTCGGATAGTCCAAGCAGCAGTAGCGTCTCCCCAGTGCCATCTCCTAGTCCAAGAGCAACGCCTTTACCAGTAGCAAGGTAGGTTGGGTTGCCAAGTCCACAATACAGAAAGTCATTACACAGACGTATCTTGGTCCCCGTCGATTCTTGAAATGGACGTGTCCCCTGTAACAAATATTGAAAATAAAAAACCACGCACGCTCAGGTCGCCGACGACGAGAGCAAACGGACCACCCCAAAGTAGTCTGAGACGTGCTAAGAGATGGTCCTCGACTGGTGACTTTATTCACTCGCATCAACAGTCCCAGGGTAATCACGCTCAGCTGGTTGGTTCCTCCAGGTAGGTTTATTAACTTGGTGAATTCATTTTTTCACGCTCTTTTTCCATTACGCACCGCTTAGACTTGTTTGATTTTTCAAGCTTGTTGTTTTCACCTCGGTGCTTGTTCGATTTTAGCTGGCAGAGACCACCTTATCTAATTTTATTTTTAGTTATTTTTTTTTGTTCTGCACTGCATGGTTTTTCGTTTCCATTTTTATAGATTGTCAGCATCCACCAAGTCCTTGTTCAATCTTTTCAAGCCTCCAGTACTCAGTAACGTGAAGCACGGGTAAGTAAATGAAGGGCTGTGGTATGGATATATATATACCCACTGTGCTACTACAATGTGTGTTGGGACTTGTACCGAGCACGCCATTAATCGAGGACGCTTTACCTGTGAACTTTGACCTCGCATGCAAATAATGTCAGAGGTTGCACGGAATTCCTGGGATAAGTGGAAACCACCTCCGCAAACTGTGCTCGACGTGGGCGTGCATAATCTAGTAAATTTATAATATAGAACCTTCCTGGTTACCTCGTAAAAATTCTTTTTACAACAAATATGTTTTTGGCTATTTTTTCTATTTTCTTCTCCGTCTCTCTGACTCGTCAGACGATTACCTAATGGAAAATTTACATAAACAGCCGGTGCTTGTAGGGGCTTCACAAAAGATCATAAATTCGGGTGCCGATGCAATAAATGAGCATGGACCCAAAGTAAATTCACAAAATTCAAAAAGAGTATATATATATATGTATGTATATATATATATATATATATATCTAAAGAAGGGTGATAAGTGAAAGAAAAGAAAATAATGAATTCTCAATAGACTATAATAAATTGCATCAGTAGCAGCGGTGACTCGTGTCCTGCAATTGAGTAAGAATTGCGAGCACAACTTCCTGCAGCATGAAGTGGCAACATTGAGCGGAAGCTACGAAACGGGGGGATCAACGAAGTCAATTCGCCTTGAAGAAAAATAATCGATAATCCCAAATTGCGGATCGAGGTCTTCCTGTGTCAATTGCGTAGATCGCTAAAGCACTAAAGAAAAAAAGAATTAACGCATGTAAAAAATTTTTCGCAATACGTCTCGAAAATTATGTTGCATAAAACGATCAGAAAAAGGTCATCCAATAACATTAAATTTGTAATGGCGTAATATCGCGACAATTCGCTCTCACGAGTTTTACGGTCTCAACTGGTGGTTATACGTACACAGTTTACATATATATTGTGTACGTCGAGTGAGTCATCCGTTTCAGGGCAAGAGAGGATTGCGAGTATTACGAAGCATTCTCAGAGTGGCGAAAGTCTCTGTGCCCAGCTGGTATCCAACAGTGAGACTCGGCGAATCGTGTCGTCGGGTTGCCGCGCTCGGGAATTGTGGGAAATACAGGATTGAAAATTTTGAAAAAATACGTTACGCTACCGTCGATCCGTTAGATTCGAATAATAGCAGTAGATCGCGATAGGCCTTGTAAATAAGCACAGAAAACACGAGTAAGAATGACGTTGTGAACGTCAGCCATTTTTAATATAAAAATGACATTGTTTTTCACGTGTTTTCTCCTTTCATTTCTAGCACCAGAGACATGCAGTACAACGAAGAAGAGGGTACGGTACTTATGTACTTGAGAGGACGACCCGTAGTTCTCTACGTTCCGACCCCTGCCATCGAGTCCTATGATCTGCACAAGGTCAGCACACCGCCCCAGAGTAAATTGAAACTCGATTGGGTTTATGGATACAGAGGACGAGACTGCAGGAGCAATTTGCATCTGTTGCCAACCGGTGAGATCGTTTATTTCGTCGCTGCTGCCGTTGTGCTTTATAACATGGAGGAACATAGCCAAAGACACTACCTGGGTCATACTGATGACGTGAAGTGGTATGGATGCCATTGTATTATATATAATTTACATAATGAATACGACGAGTTTATACCTTTGGTATAATTTAATACTCTTTCAACAGCATAGCAATTCATCCCAATAAGCTGTTGGTAGCTACTGGTCAGGTAGCAGGTACGGATCGCAGGGATTCTATGGTAAGAGACAATGACTTGGAGTAACGTTTTATTTAATGGGACTAGGATGTATGGTGGATTGATAAGGATATTATTATTTCAGCCACACATCAGAATATGGAATTCCGTTAGTCTCAGTACCATGAGTGTCATTGGCAGTGGTGAGTTTGATGGGAGCATCTGTTGCTTATCCTTCTCGAAGGCTGATGGCGGTAACTTCCTGTGCGCCATTGACGAGACTTCCGATCACAATATATCAGTGTGGGATTGGCAGAAGAGTGATCGTGGGGTCAAGGTTACTGAGACCAAGGTGAGCAGCACGATGTCAAGTATATCAATTACCTGCGCATGTCTTTGCTTACGTGGTTGTCTGGATATGAATTTTGAAAAGGACCAAGACCCACTGGTACTTCTCTTCTGGCTCGAGCCGGATGTCACTTGTTTAACGGAGGATGATTCCAATTGCAGTGCTCCGTCGACACGGTAGTATGCGCAGAGTGGCATCCGCTGGAACGAAACCAAATAGTCTCCTGTGGGAAGGGACACGTGTCCTTCTGGTCCTTGAATAACGGTGGGACGCTTTACAAGCGCATGGGAGTTTTTGAGAATCGTGACAAGCCGAGATATGTCACTTGCGTGGCTTTCAATCAAAATGGGGATATACTTACCGGTGACAGTAATGGAAATATCATCGTTTGGGCCAGGGGTAAGATTTTTATTATTTTGTACAGCGTTGATAATTATTTTATCGTATAAACATGATTAATTCATTATAATTTCATAGGTACGAATACTATATCACGGCTGGTTAGAAATCTTCATGAGGGCTCGATATTCTCTATATGCGTATTGAAGAATGGTAACGTTGTTACCGGCGGTGGTAAGGACGGTCGAATACTTCACTTTGATGGAAATCTCAATCCCACGGGAGAAGAGGCGCAGGTATGGTTATTCGAATTTTAATCAAGACTCATTAAGCTTACTGGCACGATGATCTTGTAGATTGAAGATCATTTTGGTGGAATCCGAACAGTCTCAGAGGGCAGGGGTTCGCAATTGCTCGTTGGCACCACCAGAAATTGCATCCTGGTCGGTGATGTGGAAATGGGTTTCAGTCCAGCCATGTTGGGACACACTGAAGAGGTTTGGGGTCTTGCGGCTCATCCGACTCTACCCCAATTTGCGACTGCAGCTCACGACAGACTTCTCCAGATGTGGGACAGTCTCAGTCATACTGTCGTTTGGAGTAAAGATATTGGGGTTGGCTTTTTTAAATGATAACTTTTCTTTAATTTATACTCAATGGACATTCCGAATTTAATTTGATTTATTTACGTTCACAGGAACAAGCCCAGAGTGTCTGCTTCTCACCGGACGGCACGGTTATGGTTGTTGGCTGTGTTTCTGGTAAATGGTTGGCCATTGACAGTGAAACCAGAGAATTGTATACGCACCATTCTGATGGTTCCGAGCCCCTACAGGTGAGATATTGAAATCTGTCTTATCAATCATTTTGTGTTATGTCGAGTTAAGGCTACTAGATTAATAATTTTTAAATATCTTTACAGGTCGTCAGATTTTCACCTGATGGATCCTTGTTGGCTGTTGGTTCCAGGGATAATTATATTTATATATATCAAGTCAATGAAGACGCGACCAAATACAGTCGTGTGGGACGTTGCATGGTGAGTTATATAAAAAATTGTTATTTTTACTGATAACAGCTTGAATTATTATCGCTAGTGATAATAACCAAATAAATACGTGCATATAGTCCACTCGTGATAAATTCGTTAATTTCTTTATAGCCAAAGCGGATTCGGCGTCACGGAGTAAGATTTGTGTCGTATCCCTGTAGAGAAACTCTTTGTGAATTTACAAAGTAATATATTCAATCGATTAATAACATTTATTATTTGCAAAGAGTTCGCATGCAAATACTTTGTTTTAGCTCATAAGTGCATTTGTCGTAGTAGCATCAGCTTTCACATGTGTCAAGTACCGACAGAGTAGATATAACCACAGTAGCTAATACACCAAAAAAATTACCTCAAATGTATTTTCCTTATTATAATATTAAATTTCCATTATTTCCAGGGACATTCTAGTTTCATAACGCATTTGGATTGGTCCGTGGATAGTCAGTATCTACGATCAAACAGCGGTGACTACGAATTGCTATACTGTAAGTGAAAATGTTCAATTTACCGATCATCGGTAAAAAGTTGGTCCATTTTTATGGAATTTGAAAGATTTTCAAAATCCTCTGTAAAACCAATATGAAAATTATTTTAGGGAATCCCGGAGTCTGCCGTCAAATTCCACAATCCTCAATGCTAAGGGACGTCGACTGGGCAACCCACACGTGCGTTATATCATTCGAAACTATTGGAATTTGGCCAGAGGGCGCAGACGGTACAGACGTGAACAACTGTACCCGCAGCGGGGATGGTAAATTATTGGCTACCGGGGATGATTTTGGCAAGGTCAAACTCTTCTCATACCCAGCCTGCCAGCCGAAGGTAATTATTGAAAATAATAATTTTTTTCCCTGTTATCCTTATCAATATTTTTAATAATTACAGTCTCTTTATCACGTACACGGTGGCCACTCGAGTCACGTGACTAACGTGTCCTTCCTCCAGGACGATATAAGGCTCGTTTCCATTGGAGGTGGCGACACCAGCGTTCTGCAATGGATCGTCAATTAATAGGAACATACTCAAAAATTATTATTTTAAAAATTTATCTGTTGACCGTCTCACAAACGAGATCGTGCAACTCTCAACGAAAACTGTACGGATCGCCACCAAAATTGTCTTTATAGAAATTAGATGTTAATTGTAAAAAAAAAAAAAATGAAAGACAAGGAAACAAGGATCAATGTACACGGCTCAAACGATTCTGACGCATAAAAAACGTGGCTTGAGGAGAAGGCTTCCCCTACTCAGCACGCTCTTCAGTCCTAAGTTATTCTAAGCTGATTCTATGCGCATCTACGACGCGCAGTATATGTATAACGTAGGACTGAAGAGCATGCTGAGTAGGGGAAGCCTTCTCCTCAAGCCACGTTTTTTATGCGTCAGAATCGTTTGAGCCGGGTGTACATACATGTCACACATGTATGTACGACCGGACAAGAAAATCACGTACTCACAAAACAGACACACAGACGTTCTGTATCAAATTGCCGTCCATAGAAAGTAACGTACCTCGTGACGATCGATTCCCGATCGAAAGAGGATGAGATCAATCTCGATCGATATCGGATCGGGTATCGATCGCTAATCCGACACCGACAGAAAGTTCGGTGTGAAGGGGTCTTAACGTAACGGAGATATGCGTGTATATAGAATGGTAAATGCAATGTAATATTTTTTTTTTCTTCTTGTCGTTGCCCAGTAACTTGCATTTTTTTTTTGGTATGAACGTTTTACCAAAGTTAACAAAACAGGAGAGAATTGTCGGTGTACTTTTTATTTATCCTTTGATTATTTCCCTTAAACTTTTTCTTTTTCATACCTCCCCCCGTTCTCTCTTGTTCTGTATTCCACACTCCAGTACGTCTCTTCAACTCTCACTATGCAATATATATATTTTATTTATGTCACGCTCGACAATTGTATGCATCTACCTTTGACAAATAAACGGTATTAAATACGCAGTTGGTTGGTCCCCAGGAGTCTCCTCTGTTTGATCTTGACGCCTCGCGGAGAGAAGTCGTCGCCGGCATTGATTTTTGCCCGGGAGGGAAATCCGATTAATCTTCCTTTTTTCATCACTCGAACACGTCGTTCTCTTAGTTTTCTTTGCTCGTCGCCTCCGAGAAATATAGAAAGACAAAGACTAGGTAGGGAAAGGAGGGGAGGTCAGACGCGAATAAGTATACAGCATTGAAAAGAGACGCAGACAGCATCTTCTTGTGCAGCCTAACGAATTCCATTATCAAAAAGTTGCATCCGTTCCAAACGGCACGTTGCAATTTAAATTCGTGTAAATAATATCTTTGAAATTATACCAAATTCTTGACGATCCCCGTAAACTGTTACCACGGCAAATTTTATTATTCAACATTGTCATGTAAGACGTGTCCAACGTCATAAGCGTCACGGACGAAAAGCTTCGGTGATTTTTAAATGAAAAATACAGCCTAAACGCCTCACCGGTTCTACCGTCGAGTCTAACGTCGAGTC
The DNA here is from genome assembly GCF_000341935.2 of Cephus cinctus. Taxonomy (NCBI): domain Eukaryota; kingdom Metazoa; phylum Arthropoda; class Insecta; order Hymenoptera; family Cephidae; genus Cephus; species Cephus cinctus. The sequence goes on from NW_014332892.1 coordinate 2,176,708, forward strand.
AAGACGTAAAGAGCAGTGAAAGCAACGAGCAAAGTTCGCGCCGTAATCGGCTTCTGTAAAACCATTAGGCGTCCAGAACCAGAGCGGAAACGCTGAGTGAAAACCTAAAGGTGAGCTAACGAATTAGCAATCGAGTCAACAGCACGACTGTACGAGCGAGCGAGTATAATAAATTCGTAAAACAATATTTTAAAGTAACGAACTCTTAAAATTCTATCTTATATTAATTTTACAGATCCACGTATACGTGTGTTAGATTTTTGGTCAGAGCAATATAAGACAACGAGAAGACTCCTTGGCGCGCGACGTTCATTCATGGAATCTTGCAACACGCTCCGCGTTACACGCTCGATTACATAAAGCCGTTCCCCGTCTTCGTACGTGTATATGCATTCTTAGTCAGTTGGCCAAGTGGTGGTTGGCGCACAAGTAGGACACCACTTTCCCTGGGTCGGTAGGTAAGCGAGCATAAACTACACGACTACACGAAAGGAACGAGAGTTGCTTTTAAAGCTTAGTCCGACCGAGTCTCTTAGGGCTCGAGTAAGTCACTGTTATAACCTGTACGATAATCGATGACTCTTGCGCATTAAATAGAATTACCGAGTTTACGTACGTATGTAATTTACGTCAGAGTTTAGAGAAATAAGTGAAAACGAAGCTGAGGCTAAATTTTAAATGCAGCAGTAACACTTATATTCTGGAACTGTACATATGGAGAGTGTATCAGTTAAGATGCTGGTTCGCGGTGGAGTAATTTTTTGGGAAAGCAGTTATGGTAATTCCGCAAAATTCCGCCAGGTGGGCGCGAAACGAAAATTCGATAGATTGCTAAATATCTCATAAGATAGCATTTTTATTGGGAGCAGCGTTGGTAGTTCCGGAAAACTCCACCAGGCGGCGCTGTTGGCACCAACGGTACTTCCAGATAGTTCTACTAGGGGGATCAAAAAGTTCCGCTACGTCCGCACGCAGTTAAGGCCAGTATCGAAAATCAGTAAAAAACGTTACAAATTTCGAACGCAAATATCTCTTATTACGTATTCCATTCCTATTAACTCTTATTTCGTCTCTATACCCTTTTCTTGATCTACAACTTACATTTAACTATCTCCGATATCACTGGAAATGTCCAAGATTTTTTTTTTATTCGCGAACGTAAGACAATAACAATACGCGTAGTCTAAAAACATTCAATACCAGTCACATCAGATTTTCAAAATCCTGCACCCTGCCGCAAACGTGCCTCTCAGCTGATACACTCTTACGGTTGCGTAGACCCTTTTGAGTTGATCCTCGGAGTGTCATTAGTCAGCGAGATGATTTCCCTCTGTCGTTAATGCTAGGCTGCGAAACGCGTTAAAGGTTAGATAAATGTTACGAAGTCAGCGGGACATTTCCTTCTGTCTATTTCGAAGCCGGTGTCCGTGGACGTGAAGTTGGCTGGAGAATTTATTTCGAATACACATATGTAGATTATACACAGCCACGTAGAATCCTGTACGTAACGAGGCTCTGGACTTTTTTTTCTTTTTTTCCTAATACACACTTAGAAAATACACTCACCGTAGAGAGAGACGAATGGCCGTGCATTCGAGACGTGGAAAAAAGATGGAGCGTTGGATGCGACGGAAGGAGAAGCCGCGACAGAGAAGCGGAGCGAAGGTAGACCCGATCTGTCTATATATGTATACAGAGAAGGAAGACGGTGGCAGGCAACGCCCTTAAGGTTCAAATGAACTAGAGGAGGATGGTAGTGGCAGGGAAGGTTCCCGAAGGCGTGCAGGATAGATGGGAGTATTGTAGCAAGAGGGATGAAAGGAGGGGAAGAGAGAAAGAGAGAGGGAGGTATGAAAAAAAAAAGAGACACTTGGCTTCAAATCAAGGACCAGACGAACCGGTCTCCCCCTCCGAGACGCGCCTAATTTTTTTTCTACCTTTTTTACTGCTCGGCGTTAACCTTTTTTTTTATTATTCATTCTTTCTTTTTCTTTTTCGTCAGGCAGATCCTCGCAGGTGTCCGTCGCTGCTCGAGGGATGCCCAAATATCTTCTTATGCATTTACCAAACCACCTACGGCCCAGCCACTCTGCTTTGAGGTTAGGGGTTGGTCCTCGCGTGCGTCCCGGATACTTGACGGCGGTCCGTTGCCAACTTCACGTAGCTCGAGCCTCGGGCAGCCTCTGCCGAAGGAAATCACACGACATCTGGAATGAACGAGTAGAATGTATAAGGAGGTGCGCATTGCTGCGCAAGATCCACGTCGGCATACGAATAGGAGACACTTGGGTATATTTTGTTCTCTTGAATTTTTATCCAATCCCTTGCATTTACGCTTTTCTTTTTTTTTTCTTTTTTTTTCTTTTTTTTTGGGTATACCTACAGTTCGCATTAAATTTTATAATGATCCACGAACCGAGGGCATGGGTGGAATTGCGAAAATTGGCTTAAGAAAATTATACAGGGTGGACCGACAATTACGCGGCGAGCAAGTAACGTGCCGGAAACGTTCTCTTTCAGCTTACCTCGTACCTTCCGTCATTTTTACGTAAGACGCAGGCTGCTTTATGCATTACTGGAAATTCATGTTAAAAATTCATCTGGTGATTCCCCCCCCACACGCGTATACAGACATACGTGTAAATAGGAAAAATGCATATTCAATGTAGAATACCACGTATAAGGTGTGTTTGAGAATAGAAGAAAAAAAAACACACCTGATTACATTCTCTTGCCTTTCCATGACGTTTCACGATCCTTCGACTATATCGAACACGTCAGACATTATTATTGCCTGTATCTGCGGAAGTGACTTCCGGCTGCTTCGCAACACTTCCTTCCGCTTCGAATTATCATCGGACGGTACGAGGCATCGATACGTAATATAATCGGCGTATAAATTTTATTAAAAATATAAATCCACGGCTACGTTAAATACGTAAATTTGATTGACACGTCTGATTAGTATAATTAATTGATTACAAGCTCAAAGTCTTAGACTCGGTACAAAGCCGTGGTACGTTGCAGTACGTTTACTCGAGTAAAATATTTTTATTGTCGTGCTGTCACTCCTCGGCAATTAATATCAATTTATCAGCCCGTATTTCGGTAACACGCGACCCGCCACGCTTAAACGTACAAGTAGGGGGGAGGGGGGGGGGCATTTTCTAAATAATATAACGGGGCGCCCCCCGACAGCAACGTGAACTAGTCACATGCGGGTGCCTGTGGGAAATGAAAAATGACAACTGATCTTGCACATGGACCATACCCAATGATTCCCACGTAAACTGGAAAATTGGTTAAAACGGCAGCTCGGCCATTTTGGCAGATTCAAAAAGGGGCTTCCCCGTGCAAGGGGTGCGAGGTCGATTTAAATTCGGGAAATGGAAGAGTCCCTCGAAAATACTCGCTGTGACCAAAGATAATGATGAGGGAGAAAAGAGAGGGAGAAAATAGGGGGGAAAAAAATAAGGTATATAGAGGGCGAGAGGGGCACAGGGGCAAAGAGGAGTCTCCGGAGCCAGCGAAGAAGTAAGAGTCGTAGAACGGGTTCTGCTGGGCCCCCTGGGTCCGTCCTCCGTTCCTCCTTTTGGCCACAGCCAGGCCTTTTTCACATGACGCGCCGCCTAGTGGATTAACGAGGTACCAATGTTGTCCCAGGACTTCGACACCCTTTGCCCATAACCTCCTGTCCGAGTCCTCTCAATTTTTACTCACGCAGGTTGCTACACCGGTAGGCGGCTGCCCGTACTCGCCTACCTGGCCAATCACAGTTGATAAAATATAAAATTAATTAAAAATATAAATACTACACTTTCTACGCGCGACACGTATATGTATTGTCGCCACGGCGAACCACGTTCAAGGCCAACGGCGATCTTTTCCTTTTTTTTTTCTCAAGCTTCCTTCTACTCGCAATTGCTCCTTGGCCGCGTGACGACTCACTTGGCTATTCGCATTGATTAACAGTGATAACTCTAATCGCGCGACTAAGCATTGCCATTTTTTTTTTCAAAATCCCACAATTTTCAATTCACAATCGACCTTCTCTGTGCTCATTTTCGTCGTGTCGCAGGCGATGCGGCGAATTTGTTATTGAAATTTTCCAAAATTTTTTTTAGCTAATTTTTTTCAATATCGCTCTCAGACTCACGTATCGATCGATTGAACTTTTATTGGTCAAAATTGTGCTATTTGATTTTATATGGAAAAAAAAAAAAAAAAACAGATTCAGGCATACAAGTGTAACACGTGATGGTGATTAATTGCGTATCCAGGGATACGTGAGATATGTTAAGGACAAGGGGATTGATGATTGTGACGATTTAAAAGTTGTATGAAAAAAACCTTGACGATTCTTTTCCTCTTTTCTATTCTTCTTTCCTACCCCTTTTTTATGCGTTCGCACGTAAAGTACACTTTCCGCGAAATTTTCGCAAGATCGGCACGTTTTTCCTCGTCGTTGTGTCGATTATTCATTCTGGTTTTTATGTAAGCGCCGTGTGCGCATGCGCAGTGGCTTAAGTACAGAGGATATATATATGTATATACGCTACAAAGCGCCTGTATACAAGAGATCGGTAAACGCCTGGAAGTTTCTTTCCCGGCTCGATACTCCAGTTTGCCTTGGATTCTCAGACAATTTTTGCAACTTCCGTCTCGACTTTATTTCACGGCGTTTACACGGAAGCGACTTTGTCTAACGTGTGTCTTGATTTACGTACGTGACATTGAACGAATTCAAGATTTCGATCGCTAGCAGGATATAGCGCTACGATGGATTCCGGTTAAAAAATTTTCGGAATTAATAAAATTTTGAAAAATAATTACGTATCCGACTACGTATATAATAATACGGTTTAGCGTTTTCATAATGCGCGTAACTATAAGCCTTATGGCGAACCCGGAAAGGACATCTTGAAAATTATTCATGTAAAATCGAGTATGGATGGACACGATTTTCCAAGGAATAGCTCCTTGTGATGCGCGATGGCGGAAAGTATACGCCATGGCATTCCAAAGGTATGGGGTTTTACCATGGGGGCCATACGAGGCAACACCGTCACGTAGATGGATTATGGTCTACATGATACTATTTACATTGGCATTGACACCACCTACCGTATTTCTCTGCCACCCTATATATCACCAGCACGCTGAATAGTTTTATTGAGAAAATTTGGGAAAATGCTTAGAACGTAAAAAAAAAACAAAAAATTTTTTTCGAATTCCATCATTTTTCTAAAATTTATATACATTATGTATTTGCAAAAAAAAAATAACGAAAATGCTTACGCAATGAAATTGGCGAACCACAAAAATTTTTTCACAATTTCACGAGGCAGCCTTTGCGCATGCGCTGCGCAACGCATACTGATAAGAGCAGCCCATTTGCAGGAGTGCAGCACAACAGTACCGATCACCTTATCAGTCCGTTGAAACAGGCAGTGAAGATTAATCAAAGAAATAATAAAAAAAATATGATCCATGCTCTCAGCACACTTAGCTGCGAAGCGTCGATATTTCCGAGGAATAAAATTATTCGATGAAAAAAAAAAAATTCCAAAAATCATCGAAACTGTCGTCACCCAATAATTCGATAATAAACGATAATTCGTACGTATTGAAACCTTTTGTCGAACTTTCGAAGGATTCAAGGCGAATCCTCGTGTCTGTCCGTCGCTCGCGTAGGTGGCGATCGACGAATTTTCGTATACTCCGAACGAATACTTTTCCTCGCGACTGTACCAAGCAGCAAGTCTTTCCGAACGGCATGTAATACCGTGAAGTTGTCTGCGTGAACCGCATCCACATGCGTGCGGGACTTAATTTGTGGTTTTGTGATTCCACGTTGGTACGCGGGGCCCCCGGTTAACAGTGTGGAGTGGTACATGTGAATGGGCCGGGCCCTTACCTTGAGCAAGAGCAGACCTCCAAAGAAAGAGCAACACACGCGATACATATGTACCGGCTAGGTATTACATATATGATAGGTATACGTATACGCGTACATAATAGATATAGTTGGTTCAATATATGAGATATAGATATACACAACGTAGGTAAACTACACGCACCGGTAAGACACAGAGATAACTGACACACGTGTCATTAAAATACGCTGGTGTCAATTACCTACGCGAGATCATGGGACAAAACGATAAAAATGAAGAGCAGACCGGAAGTTTGGCAAAATCTTGAGAATATTTTTTTAACCTACCACTTAGCATATAAATATATCCAGTATGTGAAGTGGATATAAATATTTTTTTTATCCACTCATTACCTGGAATTTTAAGTAAATTTTTCGAAATTTTTATAATTTTGATTTTGATCTTTTTCTTTTCACGATCCACGTCCGCTTCCGGTTCTGACGTCAGTTACATGCTAAGATCCAATTTCACGAATGAATTTAATGAATTCGTATGGGCGGTGTCAAAGTGCGCTGACGCGAATTTCAAGTTCGCACAGTCGTTAAATAAGGTAAAAAGAGATTCGGGAAGAACAGCAAAAATTCTTGCCAATCAGCATCCGATTTGCGTTTGGAACGCGGAGGACGTCGCGACTGTACGACCTTCGTCGATACGACAGTAGAGTGGCTTTTATAATAGTGAGATTTTTTTTTTCCTTAAGGCTATACAGTCCAGGTACCCACCACCTGCCATATCATAGTAACATCCGGGTTGCGAACTCCGTCCGCGTGGAAGGCTATGTAGACATCATAAAAATAATGGCTTGAACCTGTGAAAAATTTTGATAAAAAGAATTTTCGAAAACCGCCCAAAAAATAATACTCCGCAGTGCGGGGCACCGGGAAGCCTAGACACGTGCCTGGCCCCCAACGGCAAAAGACGCCTACAGTCCGAAAAGTGAAGAAAAATTGTCCCCGTCTTAAGAAATTTCACGTACGACGAATCATCCCGGAGCAATATTTCGAAACGTTAATCCAGCCAGCAGCCAATCGTTATAGCGACAGTTATTGTCGTCCCATAGCTATTAATAGAAATCGCGCAATCACAACCCATAGCTCCTCATAGGTAATGAAAGAAGATAGCCAAGCCGGATCCACAGTTCGAAATTAAAAATACCCGCCGCTATCGCCCGTGGACGTAAATGCGTACGTGAGGTGGTGTGACGAGGGTCGAGTATAATTCTAAAAAATTTTTCCAAATTTACCACCGATCCTCCGTCGCTCGAAAATCCGTATAGCGTATACACGATTATGATTATTATAATCATGAAGTAATTAGGCATTCAGTAAAGCACGCGCACACCCCATAGGAAGTCTGGTACGTGACGCTGCTGCCAACTAGCGGTGGACACGAGAATTAAGAGAAGAAAGACAAGGCGGGTGGGACAAGAAAAAAGAATACCGAGTAACGGAGAGAAAATATAAGAATCGAATAAGAGAGAGAGAGAGAGACGAACAAAAAAGAATATAAAAGAACGCCATTGGACATTCTGCCTGGCATATGTAATAGCGTATTGTTGCTACATGTGTTTACGCAAAGCCGGAGGGCCCTCGAGGATCCTTCGTTTACGCTCCTCTCCACGGTGTATAATAAAAAGGATACGCCGGTCGTCGCGACGAGAATTTCAAGTGAGCCTATTGAACGACGTCATAATTAACCCTAACCTTCCCCACATATTTTTAACTCGTTATCATTTTTTTTTTGTCACGATACCAATCATTGCGATATACCGATCGAACGTTCTATGTTATTTTTCATATACATATATATACACCCTGCTCGAACATGGGGTAAAAACGGATAAGGAGACCGTCACGACGCTCTCCTAAGAACCGACGCCTTATGCGACGGACTGTACGTAAATTTGTATCAATTGCTGGTACAGCTGCTTCAATTTATTGTGGGATTAGAAACAATGAGTGGGGTCAAATGGTCCCTCCTTGTCGTAATGTCCAAGCATCCCTCGGCGTCGCCGATGACGTCACTCACGGCCAAAATTATCAGTCATTCATTTCGTACGACTCTCTTTAAATATATATACACAAATCGCTCTAGGTTCGCTATTCACGTGTATAGAACCCTAACCTCCAATTGTGCACTTTAAACTGTATCTCGTTTATCGCGACTAATCCGACGTGTATATATATATATATGTGTATAATTCTAAAAGAAAAGTAACATCTAAGAATTTCCGAATGCCAAAACACATATTTACACGGTATATTATCAAGTTGTATAACGTCAGTTTCGTCAGTCGAGCGGATCGAACTCTGATGCTAAGCAGTTGTCGAAACATGGCCGCCTAGTAACGTGCTCCAACAGGCGATATTTGGTATTAGAAAAATAATGTAAATTTAGAGTAGGATCGAAGTGGCGTGACGTTTACTTATTTTTCATTTAAGAATCACCGTGACCCGTGCTTCGATGTGGTTCCGAGAATAACAGGGAAGAAATTGGTAACACAGGGTGGGAGGCCAAGGGGCGACGGAACGACTCTGGGGGGAGTTTAACGAAACGTAAAATGAAGCCAGATAAACGAAAAGGTTATCGGAAAGAGTTTTTGACTTTCGAACGTTCCCGATAACACGGATTTATGACGTCCGTCCTTTCTCGTACGTTTTTATCTTTCCTGGTGCGAGAGAGAGAGAAGGTCGGGCACAGGGTCAGGATCGGACCCTAGATACAAAAGAAGCATCACAATGAACGACGAGCGTGTAAATTCCTATCGGCTCTTGTTCGCACAATTGCGTATCGCCCTTAAGGTCGATGCTGATAATTTCGAACGATTTTTAAGGAGAAAAATGAATTTACGTAAAAACGAGTTAATATTCGTAAACACGGTAGCGCCGATCGCGAAATTCGCGTCTTGTGCACGTTGTTCTTCCGCTTCGCCAAAACTTCGTGTCGCTCTCGTGTAAACTGAATGTCCTGCTTGCGAAATACATTGCGAAATAAAAATTCGTAATGGCAACCTTGGGACGGTCTGCGGAAGTAGGAACCGTACTGATGAGATACTGGAACGAAGAGGAAATTTTTTTTTTTTTTTTGTTACCGACGAAATAAATTATTGTCGCTACGTAGAAACGAAGCTTAAGGCATCGTCGGCGACGTTGCGCTTCTTGCTTAAATATTTTTTTTTTTACTTTTCGTTTAGAAAATCTTTCATTATCATTACCTTCGGTCACTTCGTACACCTTAAATTTACTGTAACAATGTACAGGGTCGTACGAATTTGACTTGTCGTCCTATGAAAACGCGTCTGTATTTGATTATACGTAGTAAAGGATTGAACTGAAGCGCCGAGCATGCTTATCATTCTTTCCATACAAACTGCATGGTGGTAACATAATGGCTGATGTACCCTTTTTCCTTTTTTCTTTATGGAACACCCTGTATAGGTCGGCGTACATTGTTGTGTCTGCATTTAGCGCTCGGAACGGGTCAACGGAACAGACCACCAGTCAAACAACCCGTGCATATATATTAATATATGTGAGCGCATTCATGCATATATGTATACAAGAGCCTTCGTATAGTCATGTGAGCATGTATATACATATATATATTCGAATCGTGATAACAATAAAAGGATATTTAGTCTACGGATAAACAACGCACTTCCTGTCGGTAGATAAAACACGATTCCTTATACATTCGGCCTATTCCATTTAAATCTACTGTACCGGCGGAGGCTAAAAATCGTACGTAAACTTTCATGGCTAATTAATATACGTTACGGATTATTACAAGAGGCTAATCAGTACGTAGCCTGTAAAAAATAGTAGCCCGGATAGACAAGACGTCCGGTGATGCTCAATCGCGCTACGTGTAATTACCGCGACTGTATAGGAACGAACACGAAATGGCTGCCGAATGATATTAAATATAAATATTAATTAAGCGATGTGTAAAATTTTTTTTTTTTTCAAATATTAATCGAGTAAGCGGTGTAAATTTTTTTGGATTTTTTCTCTCTCTTTTTTCCTACCCGAAAACAATGGATAGATCCGCAGAACGATACGATGGGTTAATAAAGTTTGTAAAAAAAAAAATTACCTAATTCGGACAACCAATACAGAATTGAGTGTTTTCAGAAAAATATGTATGCCTTAAGACTGCTTCGTTATAGTCGAAAATCCGAATTGACGTTTCTATTTTTTTTTTCTTCTTTCTTCAACCTTAAAATATGCTCATTCGACTGGTTCTCTTTACTGTACATAGCATGACTTACGCAATTTACATAAGTATTCCGTTTAATGACTATCCCATATCGCAACGTCATCCTTGTAATTCACACTGGTATTACCCGTAGATAGATGACTGGCGTAAAGTGAATTTCGATAAAGCAAACTTTTCTCTCGTTTCTATATTTCGGTAAAAAAAAAAAATTTGTCACCCCTCGAGTCAAAGTTCACTCGTCACGGATGTCATTCGAGCATTTGAATTTGCTTCTTGTTCCTTCGTCCTCGTTATTGCCGCTCCCAAGCAGCGACGACGCTACTACCGCTTCTTATCTCTCGAGACGTCCAAGAGGTAGGGTAGGGGTAAGAGATTACGAAAAAAAAAAAGAAAAAAAAACAAGCCAGATACGCACTGTTTACGCGAACCTCGACAGAAACATCGGGCGATTCGCAATAACGATTACAGAATGCTACCGTCTATTATAAGGAATTTGTAATGAGAGAGAGAAAAAAAAAGTCAACAACCCGTCACAACTCGCAGACAATGGCAGTCCAGCTCTCGCAGCACTCGTATTTCTTTTAATTTCACAAATTAATTTAACGATAACCCCGAGTGTCACTGCCGCCAACGTAAGAGCCAAGATACCGCGGTTCATCGATTCGCGAACTTATTTTTATCCCGGCAACACTGCTGACGCCACGATAAACAACTCGAGAAGGAGCGAGACGTGGAGGACGCTATTGAACCAAAAAAATAATTACGTAAATCCCAATAAGCGTCTAGACTGCATTACATTGCAGTGTAACGGCCCCGCTAAATTGTCACAGCACTGCAATTGATGTATTCACTTTAAAAAATCGTGCGGGGGATAACACGCGCGAACAGTGCTCTCCATTGTTTTTCTGCTCCGTTGAATAAATATAATACAAGGCGTGAAAGAAAATTTGAAATAGAAAAAAGGATCGTTCAAAAGTCACCCGGGTCATCGAAAGGGCTACAGGTTCAATGGCCGCCTTTAGTCTTTGACTTAATTGAACGTGTGCGCATGCGCGGCAACCGAAAGACGCCAGGCTGGATTTACGCGCGTCCATTTAGAAAGCGTATAGACAAACTTCGAAGGACGTTACCGGGAGAAGACACTTTTCGATTGATTCGTGTTGACTACGATTTGCATCTACGCTATCGCGCCAGAAAAGGGCAGACGAGTTAAACAAGGGCACGACTGGTACGACTTCGTCTAAATTTCATTAGTGTCGGCAATTAGTCCGTCGCGCAATTAGATATCTATGGCGCATAGGTACGAAACGAACGAGTCGCCTGACACGTGACGCGTCAATCGTAATGGTAGCTACGTGTCTTCGCTCACTCTCTCTTTATCTCCATTTTTTCTCCTTTTAATTTACAAGCTTGTCTGCACGACTTACGTAACGGCCAAATTATGTGGAATAATAAACGGAATTTGGTGATTACATATCTATGACTCTGTCTATACTTTGAAAATCTCTCCTCAAGGCCGATCCCTTGTTTGTCTCTCTGTCTCTCTCTCTTTCGTTAAAAAGATTTATATCTACGGTATGTTAATATATATAGTAATTGTTTAGAAGATACTGACTAGGGGACTGTGAGACCGAGTTACTAACTGTCATCATGCTAATAAAACAAAGTCACTGTTGCTAAACTGACCTTCGGCTTGGTCCACAGTTACCTGCATCATCCAGTGATCTTCTGAATTCGATTGAAAGATACATACATAAAGAGACACGAGAATTTCGATGAGGGAATAAGTGCTATCACGCTCGTGTCAAAGTGATCGCAGTCAAGACCGTATCTATTTACTATCATATTGCAAGAGCCTGTACCCCGTAACGTACCACCCCTGTCCACTGATAACGGAACAAAGAAAATACGCTGCCACTCTTGATAACAAAGTGGTATCCAACCGAAGTTGTCGACACTACGAAAATATTAATGGCGGGTTCGAAAAAGCCGACAATTGAATATCCCCCGAAATCGCGACGTTTGTCATAAGACGAATAAATAGATACGGAACAGAGTACATGAAATCGTATAAGGAAAATAAAATAGACAAGAGATATTGAGTAAAAAGGAAAAAATACGTGGCTACTGTACGCAGCAGAGGATGTTAATATCTAAACGAGTATGGAATACTACAATGAGAAAAGTATTGGGTAAAGCGTACGAAAAGTTCGTCTGATGCCTGAGAAACACTGTCGGAGATAACCAATGGTCCAGACTCACACACTAACCTCTCGTACGAGATCCGTGTAATTCCGAGAAGCGTACAGTCCGTAGAAAAAAGCAAAGACAACTCGCGAGGCAACAAGGAGCCATCTTGTACGCACGTACGACACTGCTTTGACTTTAGAAACTTTTCCGACAGCTCGAGGCAAGGGCCTGCCGGTAACTAAAGGATCTGCCGTGTCGGCGTCCATTTTGTCACTAGGCTGTCGCCCGCTAGTTACTTCGCCATGTGAATGACTACGCGAGTATCTAGAGTATCGGGCAAGAAACACTAAGAGCTCTTCAAGCGATTCATCTGTCACTGGTTATTCTCTATTTTTCTATCCGTCCGCATGAAAGAACCATATTCATAAAAGTTCCCGCCGTGATGGAGTGCGAGGCGTGCCAACCGCTTAAATAAAAGTCAGTGACGCTACGCGAGATACCGCGTGCACGTCGAATGTTTCTCTAACAATGAATTAAACAGGAACGAAACGGTGTTCTTTTTGGTTAATGATCTAAAACACGTTGATACCACGTTAGAGAACCGTCTATACGTTAAATAGTTTATGATTAAATCTGTCGTGTCCTAAGAGTATATTCCCAAATTTGTCAAATAAAACGCACAACCATGTATCATAACCTCCACGAGCTTTGGCTATATGAAAACTCAACACGTGCGTCACGCAATGTTCTAAGCCGGCTGGATGATCCGTATACGTGAAAGTGGGATATTGAATCGACGGTCGTCCATAATTTTACGTCGGTCGTTATCACGGCATTTGATATCTCAAACTGTCTGCGTGAGTACTCCATTTCGACTAAGATTCAACAGTGAACCATGTAATGACATTAATGGTGCGAGACAGACGCTCACCCATGAGTTAACTGCATTCGAATACATCTCAATAAGTTTAACGAGTCCAAACTAAAATCCCATTCGAGTCGTCGATGACTGATCGATGTATTATCGTGTGTGTATATACATATATATTCCCAGTGCTAGACGCTATTTGTCTGCCGCTGTCGCTGCTGCTGCTGCTGCTGGTGGTCGGTGCTATGAAACTGCGCCATTGCGCGTGAAGTGGATTATTTTTTGTTCGTTAATGACGTCATCCCTATTAACCGCATACTGATAGAGGGTACGTAAACAGGCAAAAGCTACATGATAGCCGTTGTGCTTCTCTCCATCCGCTGCTGTCTCGCATATCTTTACATATCGCATGCGCACGTCCTCTTAAGTTTCATATCCATATTTTTCGAGATCTCAACGTACATGGAAACCCGCTCGGAGCCGACCAATCACGAGCGATCCTGGTATATCCTGACATTGCTTATGGAAAATTCGTTAAAACAGAGACTCGCGCGACGCTTGAAAAGGCGCCAAAACTTACGTACGGAAATAACTGCGAGAGGAAAACAATGTTTTTCCTAAAGTCTCGGTTCGCAACGGAGAAAACAATTCACAGAGAGAATGTCATTCCTTGGGGCGTGAAGAAAGAAAAGTTATTTTTTGTCATACGTCTCAAAGAAATGGTAATCGCAATGTACAAGTCGCGAGTAGTTTGCTTCGTGTAAGAGTTTCGCCTTTTTTTTTTCATTGGACAGACCAATTAATTTCGCCTGTTTTATCAGTGTACATGATATACAGTGGAATTTAGCTGAGAATGCCTTACCTTGAGAAACGTGCGATAGAACACCGTTCGGATAATGCTGGATAATGTCGTATCGTTCTGACTACGTGGAAGCCATGATTTTTTTTCGCGCTGTACGTGGCCCGGGAAATTCAATTGCGAATTAAATCTAGGACGTCTATCCTTGGACGGTATCCTTGATATATATACCAATGCTTCGATAGGAACCGATTATACGGTCTTTTTTTTAAAGACCAAATTCAAGTTTACCTACTGTACAGTCTATCGTAAATGTATAGTGTAGCACCGGTTGGTTCGTCGTGGTTGAGAACACCGTGGCCGGGCCAAGGCGAAGTCACGAAGGCAAAAGGAACGTGAGGAAAGCTAAAAGAGTTTTGTTTGGGAGAGAGAGAGAGAAAGAGAAAAAAAAGAAAAGAAAGAGGAAAAACGTCTTCGGAAGCCGTATAGTCCCGGACGCTGTCTCTTTGTTCATATACCCTGCCACGCGGTTATTACGAGTGTAAAGGAGAAATTGCTAAAAAAATAATCTTTTTTCCTCTTCACCTCCGTCTCGTCTTAACAAACTACCCCTGTAAATATACTCGGGGTACACAGAGGGGATGATGATCCCTCGTGAAAATTCCCCTGGAGACTCCTCAAGTTCCTCGGGTACGGCTTACCTGCTTAACTGACATAAGATAAAATCCAAGAGATGGGAAGTGCCAAGAGATCTTCGAAGGAGAGCTCGAGGTCTTCCCCGATGGTGGCTGATAACTTTTAGCATCGCTTAAAGAGAAACCCAGAAGTTCTATAGCTTGTGCTATATAGCCTATATGCAGGTTAGGATGGTTTTTGACCTGCTAAAACAAACCTTGGGTCCTATCTCAGGACTGGCGTGTACTCGGGGTCCCATCTTTACCTACTCCTAGTGGGTATCCCGTGTAGTGGTATTGTCTTAGTCCCTTGCTAAGATACTCCAGACCCATCCCGAGTCCCGTTTACACTGGGAAAAATTTAAGCGTCTCTGTGTTAACTTAGTATTGGAATAGGTCATATGCGCTTGGAGAACGGTACGTGTTAAGAAGATAGCAAAGACAAATACAGAGATAGGGCGAGAGAGAAAGAGAGAGGGGGATAGAGAGATAGAAAATAAAATAAATAATAAATTTTACAACAAATCAATGGACCGTTAAAAATAAATAATATAAATTTAGACTAGTATTTATAATTCAATGTTGAAATATGAGTAGATAATTTCTATTATTGATTCTTCAATCTCTTATCGCTTCCAGTGGTTATCTAAATGTACTTAGCTATATCAACGTTAAGCTATGTTGTTGTTATAGAACCCTGAGGTATAGTGAGAGTATAGTTACTATACATATATGGGCTATTGACCATTCGCGTCATGTAGATTATATATTATTCGTAGACCGATTACGGACTTACGTAATACCCTGTGGACGTTTGTACACGTAGTACCAACCGGTGCGTAACTATGTGAGAAAAGAAATTATATGAAAAAAAGGCACACTGTGTAGTCGTAGAAACTTTCGGCGGTGTCTTCGTGGCTTTACACTTGCTTTCCTCGGCATGGGGTCGGTAAAAATGTAAAAACCATATGGTTTCTTATGGTGAGTTATGCTCGTACCGTATGTAGTGTCTGTTGGAGAAGAAGAGTATTATTTCAAGGGAATACCGATAATGGTGAATTAATTAATTTTTTTCTTTAAAATTCTGCTGTGCGATAAATTGGGGGTTTGGTAATGGTCGTATGACGTAAGGAATTTAAATTGGTGCGCTGTCATTGAGACCAATTGGAATGGTCAATGGGTCACCTTGGCAGTTGGCAATTGTCACTTTTTGTCGTTCGGTCGCAGGTAAAAAGTATCGTGTTCAGTGTTGAGACGATATAAAATTGACAATAAGCGTGCATAACGATCCGCTATAGTTAAGTATAAAGGAGACTAAATGGCGTCTTAGTGCCTTTTCTCTTTGATGGGTTTGCTAAATTTATTGTTCACCGTTGGGTGGTTATGGGATGTTGAAAGAAAAAAAGAAAGGGATGAGGGTATTGGGGAGTTTAAAAAAAAAAAAGAAAAATACTGTCAAGATAATCCGTCGAACCGCAGCGGATCTCTAGCTTGATATTTTTGGAGGAGTGACGTTTGACTTTCGAAAATTTCTTTTGTACCATCGGCAGGGAGACCCCTGGGACTAGTCACTTCTTTCTATGGGCTTTATACTTGCTCGAGAGCTATTCAAATTCGTACAGGTGAAAATTCTTAAATAAACCCTTAATGCGTCTCCTGTAGCTATAACTGACGGAATTCGAAATTGGCGGTTTGTCCTTTTTTTTTTTTTTTAATTCCTACATTCAAAATCTTGAGCAAACATCAGTTAAGCGCTTAGTTGGCAACACTGAAATGGTGACGCGACGAGAAAGGGAAAGCCACACGCGAGGAGGCGTTCGCCTGAATTTCACAAAAAAATTTCGTAATTGATTAGACTCTCGAACGTTGAATACTAATAAAAATTGAGTAAGCCCGCGAGTGTCCCAGCGCGAATAGAAAAAACAAACTTGCAAATATATACCATCGAAAGAAGGTAATTTCGTGAAATTCGTCAAATTTGACAAATTACAAAATATATTCGCTGTACGTACTGATCATCACTGCCGTAATAAAATTGATGTCCTACAAATGCACATCGACCAAACATACTTCCCGCAGAATACGAACTCAAGAAAGCAGAAGAGCTTTACAAAAAAATATACGATCTGCAAGATAAAAACAAAAAAAAAACTTTGATAAGAAATTACAATATTTACGCAACGTTAACAAAAAAGATAACTCAGTACCTTATATTACAGATGAGCGCAGCAGGATTGAAACTGTCCATGAGAAAAAGAATCCTCGAGAAATCCAAGAAAGCAAAACCAAGCCGGAGCCCAGTGCGTTTACCTGAAACACAAAGACAGTCAAGATATCAGAAGATACATAAAACTAATCTGATAAAAACCTGTAAAACCGAGAGCGATACCCAAGTCTCGTTAAGCTTTCCAGTGACGGAGAAAATTCCATAAAATATATAAAAATAAATCATACACACAATTGCTTACAATCTAGTAACAGCTAAACTCTATAGAGCAAATTATCAAGACACTGTATTATAATAAGAATAATAATAACGGCCGCATAGTGTTGTATAGTTTCCATATATATATATATACATTTATATCTCAGCGTCATAGAGTAGGAAACAACAACAGAAAAAAAACTTCTCCCACTATTTTTATCCATTCCTTTTTTTTCCCACGTAACAGCCTACTATACCTCGTGTCCTGTTCACCCATTTCCGAAGGACCTTACCCAACCATGACCAAAGTGGCTTGTGTGCCGGGGTACTAGGCTTCGTGCTACAGTACGTACATCACAGTGCTTTTCCTCTCTACAGGGTGTTCATCTAGGATACGCTCCAGGTACCCGTTACGCCGGTAACTCATGACCGAATCACTAGTCAGGACCGGCGAGTTGGCATCCTTCCTCTCCTACCGTATCTTGGCCGGTAAGCACGAACGACGCGCCACGTCGGTACAATGGCGCCCCTGGGAATTTTCTTGGTGCGTTCAAACCAAGCGCGTTGAGTTTATCATGTTTTTACATTTTTTCCAGCGCCCCCCAAACGTACAAACTTGACGACGCTCCGATTAAACTAGAGTCTACTGTGTATTGGCTGGTTCCAGTTGCGCTTGCTGCGCATGCGCAACGAGAGACTCCGATACGATAAATCCGTTATCTTTAAAACGCACAGACGCTAAACACGAACAGACCAAACACTTTTATATATTGCACACCCGATATATTCTACGCGTATATGATAGTGGCGTTCGAGAGTCCATCGCGAAACTGACACAAACGCTAATCGTCAGTCACGTTGAGCCAAAACATGTGCGGTTCGAGTCTCGTCCCGTTGGGACGCCTCGGCTCTGGATAGCAGACGGCAAATATTATAATAGGACGCTACGCCAGACTAGTTGAAATTCATAAATGATTTTTTCATGACGCCTAATTTAAACGACACTTTGTATTGTTAATTCAAATCTTTAAACAGTCTTTACGAGTATGCTTGACTCACGTGTTTTTTTTTTATATTCAAAAGACACTCTCAGCTGTTAGACATTGTGGATTCATACACGGTTTCTTAAAGTTTCGTTAAATCCGTGTGAACTCACATTAATTCGGTAGGTATATCATTAACTAGATAATTAATGGAAAGATCTTCAACGCAGCGCAGGCAACAGGTCCGCAGACTTGGCAACGCCGGCATTGGTTAAAATGTAAACAACTAAGCGTACAGTCCCGCGTGAAATTATACGCTCTCCCCGTTGGTACAACGACTCTAAGAAGTTTTCCGCTGCTGTTTATACTCTGTATTGCAAGAGAACCGAGTGTATATATATATTTTCGTATATTTTTCAGTCTTATATCCGTATCTGTGTTTACTTATTTATTGTTTATTCGATTTTAGGCGACGATCCAGGAACTCTGACGTTATTCAATTATGAAACGACACGTGGTACAATTCGTAATGAAGTTTCACGAGCATTTTATTCCCGCCCTTTTCAAACGTCCCTCACTCAACTCGTATATCGCTTACCTAGAGAAATATAATTCCTAGTAAGTGCTGTATCATCGATAAGAACCCCTGAAAACTGTACTTACGCTATAAAATGTTAATTTGAATAAAAAAATAATCACAGAGCAGATACCACTTCTCTCGAATACCACAAGAGCAAATCTCGTGATAGGAATACAGAGCGTGGGCCAATGTACGTGATGCATGATTTTGTACGTGGTTAAAATTTTTTAAAATTCAAAATAAAAAATCTTACACTGTAAGAAACCTTTTGCTATTCAGACGAGCCATTTGTTTTGGTACAAAAAATCATTGAGTCCGGTCAACATACACAGGCATCTAGGTGCCAGGTCTCTGTACAGCCCTGAAGTCGAGGAAAAAATCGTACAGACTTATGGTACGAGTGCGTCTAGGTATAGAAGTAAAAAAAAAGGGGACTGTGATTTTTCAAAAAAACAAAAGGACGACCTCAAGGAAATTGGATATCTGCCGTACCCAGCTCACGTGGCGACCAGTGGATGACCCTTGAGAGCAAAATGGCGTGTCCATCTTTTCACAGTGGAAAAATAAAGGCAAAGAATACATTGGACAGCCCTAAAGAGGAGCAGAGAAGAAGCAGGTCCTTAGGTCCCTTGAAAAATGAATCTCCAACAGACCCAGGGACTTTGGGCCCACCTCCAGCGAGACGCACTACCACAAGGCGATCCCCAACCTGCGTCAAAAGTTCGAAAAGGTAAATTTACCTCCCGATACAAACTTTACGTAATATTTTTCACATGGCCTCCAATCTCCAACGTGAGATCGAATTTTCGTCTCGTCAACAAGACTACGCGCAGAGCAGTACACTCGTACGATGTCGCCCTGTTCCTTAAAATTTTCAATATTTAATCTCCGAAAATCGTGCCGTATTGAAAAATCCAGAAAATCATACGTTCGCAGTTCCTTTCCCTTTTACTTTTCCGTACACACCCTATATATAGACATACATGCGTAAATATAACAGTTCATTAATTTGGTAGCCGTAACGAGTTCCTAGGCCAATAATTACTGACCTGGGCCAAGTGAGAGAATCAGACCCGCCGTGAGCCAATGGTATTGCCTGACGTTTCACTATGGCCTACCAATCACGTGGTCGAGTCGGGCTGTTCCAAATTCTCGTTTATCTCGACCGAGGGGCGTGTAGGGATAAATGGGAAAAAGTGTATAACGAACATAGCTGCTAATCGTTAGCTATTCCTAACCAGTCAGGATAGCCAAATCCAATATATGGACGAATGGTACCAAAAATTTTTTTTTTCGATTTTACAAAATTATTAAGCACATCACCAAGTGAACTTAATTTTGGTGGTAGCTGTACGACTCCAATCGGTCTGTTATTGCGGAGAAATTGATATAACCCCATATATATACGTACGTGCACGTACGTACAACTTGCGAGACCCCCTTGTGTCTAGAACGACACGCCGAGTGGATTGCCGATGTTACTAATGTATATATAAAGGAGAGAGAGAGAGAGATAAAGATAAAGTCGGAGTCCAGTAGTTCCATGGTACATAGATAGAGGCATGTAGTGTAGTGAGTCAAGGAGAGAAGAAAATATATATATATATATATGTAAGAAGAGTTAAGGATAACGAAAGAGCGCGAGGGTCACTAAGGATGAGGGAGTGGAAGAAGTGCCTTAAGCCTTAAGGCATCTTGGAAGATTTTTTTATCCTTTCAAGGTCAGACCTTCAATATGGCCGCTGGTCCAAGACTGGCTTTGAGAATACGAGAGAGTCAAGTCCCTCTTTAAGAGGCCCATAAACACTCTGTCCCTTATACGATATATACGACTCTCTCTGTTCGGCCGATACGAGTTACGAGTATATATATATATATATATATTTTTCGTACTAAATTGTATAACGCCCGTGTATTCTCATGTAAAATCGTAACGTCGTTGTTTTCTCGTGCAGTTATTATTAGTAGGATAAGGAGCGTTGGATTTTAAAATATCTGCTTACTGTGACCGCATAGAGGACAATCAATCATTCTATTGATAGCCGTTATCAAGGATTACATTGAAGAAAAATCTTTGGCTGCGTTGGTTGATAATATTATTTTTCTTTTTTTTTTTTTTTTTTGAAAGGTTATTACGACCGATCGCGATATTTTTTGGCGGGAATTTTGAATCGGGTTCGGTAAATTTTCTCGAAGGTCAACGACAAAATTAGAAACCGGGCTTAAGACTTTCGTCCGCGATGTCTATACCGGGTGAAAATAATTTACGGTGAAAGTGCTTTTGCCTTGCTCGGAGAAAGAGTCTGTCTCCCGGCGATTGGAGCGCCGGCGTAGATACGATGCGTGGAGAGATTCGGATTCTCGGAATGGGAATGATAATGAGGAACGGAGGAAGCGGGGAAGATAAGAGAAAATAATATTATCTCGATTCTGTGTTTACTGGTATATAGATAATATATATATATGGTATAACTAGTTGAGATAGCAAAACTTTGAGCGAAAGCAAAAGAGGATTTCCAATGAACGTCAAAGGCTGCCACGAGAAGAAATCGTGGGGCGACCGGTTTCTCGTTGGTGAGTTGGTAACGATCCTATCCAAGGATACCGGGAATCTTGCTCTTGCGGGAGATTCGGCAACCGTCCCAGAGGCTGGTCATTTTCGAAAACACCTATACCAACTTTTTCTAGTACTTTGGCAATCGCCTATCATGGATTTCGATAAGTCCAGAAGGAGCAACAGGTCCGAGTGAGTTTTCGGCCAAATAGAGGTACAGTCGGTGAGGAAAATATTTATCGAGAGGATCAATGAAACAGAGGTTGAAAAACAGGTGGCTGGAAAATCCGAAAATCTTCCCACATGATTGGGTCATATTTTTGGGGCTTTGCAGGTACCAAAAAAAAAAAAAAAAAAAAAAAAAAAAATTTGGGACCGGAAATGGATTTCTCATATACATTCAAGGATACCGACTACCGGATATGACAGATATATATACAACCGCGTATACTTTCTCCCGAAAAAAAAAAAAAAAAAAAAAAAAAAAAAAAAAAAAAAAAAAACTTTGGTAAGGCCCCTATGGCTTTGAGGCGTACGAGATCGTTATAAGACGGTGCAAGGTTAGGGGGAGGACCAAAAGCGTAAAAGGTTACGGGACCATTGCTTTGGGGCCCTACGCTCGATCTTCCTGGCATTCATAAATATATAATACGGCTATGGGGGGACTTATGGTGTGCGTGGATTAATGCGAGAGGAGCACAGGTGTCTCATAGAAATAGGGGATGTGTGCAGTGTCGAATAGAAGGAGGCAAAAATTTTGGGGGACTTATGGGGGCCCGTTTCAATCATTTCTCTTCTTGCTCTTTTCCTTTTATCGTCCTTCGTATCCTACTTCAACGACTCCTTCGCTACCTATATGTATAGCTGTTTCGAAGGGAGAGGCTGAATATATCTTTTTATCTCTTTTTTTTTCGTAGCCCCTCATTTTTTCTTGTGACCTGGCCCTTCTACACCCCCACTAAACCCTCGAAGGGTCCGGGGTTGAAAGCCGCAGGTGCTGCCTCCTACGAATCTCCTTGGGACAGCCAATGGCGTGGCAATGCCTAAATCTATTTACTCGGCTCGACTCGCTATTTATCAAATGACGTAATCCCCGAGGAGTGACGTCATTATTTTCGAAAATTATCAAACGCTAATCAAACATTTATCTACACAGTCTGTGAGTAGCGACAAGTGTGATTATAAAAGAAAATTTGCAAAAACAAATTTGGAAATATATTTTTGGCGATATACTAAAAATTCATTTATTTCTCAAATTTTGGTTTTTATAATGCTCGAAAAAAAAAACAGTGATCCTACGCCCTTGGCAAAGTTCCAAACGTCTTGGGGATGCGTCGCACATGTAGAATCTCTGGGTGGAAAAGTTTTGACCCTCACCCGCCTATACGTCACGTCCGTCTGGACCGGATCGACGAGAAATATTTGCCCGGTACCGTTCTTAAGAGATACACGGGTACCTTAAAGGTCATATGGAATTTTGACAAATAACTTAAACACCCCCTCGGCCCCATAAGAAATACGGAAAATTCCCAAAGACAGTCCAGAAGATCTGCCGTCGTTCGCTTCTTTCCCACGACCACAACACCACCCTAAGCGAACGTTGAGGCGACCTGCGAGACTACGGGGGTGTAAGGAGGGAGGCTTCACATGTGGCTTGCAAAAAAGGCCCAAGACCCAAGAACTGTTATGGGGTCGTAAGGTCGTCGCTGGGGTTGGCTTATGCTCTCTGCTACGGGAAACTCGTAGAAGCTTCTCTAATTGGATAACCAATCGAAGGGATGATGACGTAAAATTGACTTTTTTCAAAAAAAATATTACGATCAATTTTACCCTTACGAAAAATTCTACGAGAAATTCTCAACGCACCGCTTCGTGTCTCCGTACCGGCTCCTATAACCCTAGGGCTCAATACGCATTCGATTATCCTACCATTACTCGGATGCGCTTTATGAACTACGTTGCGTAACGTGTTATTTAAGAGTGACGTATTAATTATCAGTAATTTACCTGCGTACTCGATATCATTTTTCGGAACGTATTTTTCGCGCGCTATTGCCCAGTCGCTATATCTATATCTACCCTGCGATATCCCACTTCACGAATTCTTCCGCCAGCTTCGAATTTATCATACGAGGCGACAGATATAGATATGACAGCAGGGATGACTGTAGAAGGACCGAAAAGGGGGGCGAGAGGGGGGTCTGTCACCAAGAAGAAATTACGCATGTGCATATAAGATATACCCATGTGTATACAGCTATCGGCCCAATTCGTGAATTTCGTATTCGTTATAAATATGTAAAACGGTTAACCCATATTCCGCCGTATTGCTCAGTACGAGCTTACTGATTTTTTCCGCTCCAAATTCTCAATGGTTACATTTGAATTTTCAAAGAGCGAAATTATCTGTGTTCGCGTACACCGAAGGATTCGACGATCGATGAAAAAAAAATGGGGTGAAAAATTGAGAAAAAATTTTTTTTTTTCAAAACAGCATGTCAAATTATAACCCGTGTACATAACCGAAGCATAACCAAGAACCGTGTACGACGTATATGAAAGAAAAAAAATATATTAAAAATATTTAAATATCGAATTTATTCAGGAGGAATTTTATGACAGCGTTAGATAAGGATAAATGAAATTATTATTATTACTCCAAATAAATTTTCCGATGATTAATTCAGGAATTAATATCCGAGGAGTGCTAGTAGATACGAGACTTACGGGTCTTTCTGTTCTTACGGCTAGTTGGCACTATGGCCACGGGAGATACGGTGGCGCTGGCGTAGCAGTTTCGAACGGGATTCAAATGCCGTATAAATATTATAGTCCGTTTCGGGCACAGAATGCACGTGGGACTGGGTCTTCCCTTTTATCAATATCTCCCAGGTGCTACCTAATAGGCTTTTCTTCTTTCCTCATCCAGGATATACATTAATTCATCGATAACGAGCTTAAAAATAGACAGTCTGCCACTTTTGGGACTTTTCAAGCAAGACAGTCGCGTTATCCCCAAAACTGTTCCGCGAGCCGTTTACTTAGATGGCGTTTACATCTGTGTTTGATTGCCCCCCCTCCATTCGAAGAGGGCGTTGAGTGTAATTAATTTTTGAAAAAAAAAACGAAAAAACAATAAAATAACAAACGACCCGACGAGTCAATACAAAAAGAAATAATTTGAATTTTGCCGCGAAATTCAAACGGATTTGAATAACGACGACACGTTAAAAATTATTAACAACGATACCCATCTACATAGTGATATACAGGGCGAGTCAATCTCCAACTTTTCTTCGTTATTGTCAAAAGGACTGAAAAGCAACATGGCCGCCGGGGTACACTTGGTCAAACAACGAAGTCTCTATATGCCCAAGTCCTTTATTAGCGCTTCTAATTCCGTAACGGAAGTGGTCGAAAAACAGTGGTGAAACCGAGAGCCTACGGATTAAAGTGGTATATATAGCTTTATAGGCCGGCTGGCAATAGGGGTTCTTTGTATTAATAATTATCGAAGCCGACGGCCATATTGGTTATCGGACACCTTTCCCATCGACGAACGTCATACCGTGAACTTTGACACTCGGCATCGAAACGAGCCTTAAAATTTAAAAAGCACCAACCGAAAACTCAACCTGTACGTCTGAAAACTCTGTTGCATCCTTTCCCACTGGTATCCAGTCCTTTTTATCGGTCTTAAAAAATCCAACATGGCCGACGTCTTATCTTGTGCATACATTGACTGAAAGTCGAAGATAGTCGACCAATCTTTTTCTTTTTGCCGTTCAAACTTTATATACATGTATACACAGACATATCAACATATACAATATATATCTATACCTATATATAGCTACTGCCGGAATAATACAAATTATATTCATTTTTAACTCGTGGTTTCCTCTCTGCCCTTTGTATACACAGCCAGCGAATACATTTCCACGTTAGACCCCGCCGATAACACAGAGGCACGATAACGCTGGAAAATTCCACGAACGATGACGATTCTACGTGTCGCCTTGTGGTAGATTAAAGTAGCGCTCGATATATGTAGATAGGACTACGTGTTGATATCAGTCGACAGAGACACTATCGTTCTAGAAACTTGTAGAATTTTGTGTACAGTAGAAATATTGGCGG
>NW_014332892.1:2202425-2224714 GCF_000341935.2 Cephus cinctus
GGGGGGGGGGGGGGGGGGCTAGGACGAGATAAAAATACGTCACAAAAACACATGAAAAAAAAAAAATTATAAAAATTAATTCATTTTTGACTAATTTTATTTCCAACTGATATCACTCCCCCCACCACCTCGTACATTTATAGAAATGACAAATTTACCGGAAAAATACTTTTTTCAGTCTAATTTCTTTTTTTTACTTCAGACTGTACTTAACCGGCAATGAATGTAAATTTCGGTGAGTCCGTTCGCTTGGCAAATCACGTGGCTGTCATTGGAGGAAACGTAGGTGGTCGTTATCATTATTATCAGTTCACTAGTGTCAAGCTGTATAGCGTGCGTGTATAAGAATTTGACAAGAATAAAGTCTTATCTGATTGTATTGAATAAATATATATTTTTTTTTAATCGATCGAAAATATTGATATGGAATTTAATTTTTTACAAAAATTTTTAATCGTCATATCTAACCTATATAAGGTATAGAACCAATGACAGTGTATAATATATATATATATATATATATATATATATATATATATATATATATATATATATATATATATATATATATATATATATATATATATATATATATATATATATATATATATATATATATAGTCAGTACGCGATCACACGCAATCAGGAAGTACAACGAGAGAATGAATTTCCGGTAGGCAAAGATGAACGTAGGAAAATAAGATAGACTCTTCTCGTGATGAAGTCGAGGACTCTGTGTACCTATATCGGTAGCCAGTTAACGTCGAGCCGGAGAAAGGGAAAGTCAACGAGGTGAAAGTCTCGCACTGAAAATAATATTATGTCTCTCGGCATATACCAGCCTGTCTAAGCCAATGGACGTAACGTTACAAGAGAGAAAAGAAACAGAAAGATAATACGTACGAAAGTACCTCAAGGATATCGAAGATATATATACATATATAGACAACCTACCCCACGAAAAAAAAATTAGTCGAAATTCATTTTCATTACGAAAATCGTCATCGGCCAAAATTTCGTATCTCAAAATTATGGGAATCCCGTATAATAATTATGACGTCATAATCGTCATCCAATGACGTACCGATATTGACATACCGACGTCAACAATTATCCCAGCAAGTTCTCTTAGCTGCCTGATATATGTCTATGTCCAAATTTTTCAATAACGTATTCGTTTATTAGTGCCATATAAAATTTTACAGGCGTCGCGACGCTTTTTTACGTACTTACGTACGTCGTACGTCGGTTATGGAAAATTTACCCCGGAATCAAGGAAGAGAGCATCGCTACAATGGTTCCCACGTTTATTTACAGGAAGAACGAGAATCCCGTGTACTACCTGAGACCATGTATATATATATATATATATATATACATACATAAATGCGAGTAAGAGTATTTACAAGGATAATGTCCCATTAAAGGTAAACGTAAGTTCGCTTACGCAACGTGCGTTTATTAATTTGAAATTAACGTGAAATGTGAAAGTGCCTGATCAAGTGGAGAGTCGAGATCAACGAGAAAGCCAGTGAATGTGTATTCACATATGTACTGCCTATACTCATATATATATATATATATATATATATATTTCATATGTATCTGGAGAGACAGCGGATGTCAAGATTGGAATTTGCATAGAAACGAAGTTATTTTTATTTTTTATTTTCTTTATGGTTTACGTGTATATTTTTTTTATACATAGGAAAAATCGCACGGTAAAGCTTCGTTTGCACCGATAGGTACGAAATTGGAAATTTGTAATAAAAATTGCGTGTTATTTATTTAAAAAGAAATAATGATAATATAGGACGCATAAATAGAGGGAATTCTTCGAAGAGTCTAATTACAGTCTGACGATACGTGCACGTAGGTGGACTATGGAACAGGGCGTTTGTTGCACACTTGAAAAATAATCTGTTTTGCCTTATATATATCTACTTAGCGAATATGATAATAAAACGGCATTATAATACCTGCGTATCTTTATCACAGATGTTTAATTAAATATTGAGATAATGAGGCAACGCTTTACTTATCTACTCTTATCTAATCGTACACTCATTCCGTATCGGATACCAGTCGAATAATAAAGGCATGAAAAATTTCGACTACGGTTTTATTTACCTGTATATATATACAGGGTGTTCGTTATGAAACGCACTGTAGTAACACCGTTGCATTCCTTGTCAAATTCTAATGAATACGTGTATTTTCATTTTTTATTTCATATATCAAAATTTCGAGATAATCAAGGTTGAAGTTGCTGTAATGCGACCAATCAGAACGCGTTTAAACGGAGCGTAGATGACGTCGCGAGCCAGCCCGCGAGGCCTGCTTACACTAGGGCAATAACACTAAGAGTATCGTCGTAGTGTCCCTGTTTATCTGCATGTAATTGAGTGAGATACAATCGCTCGCTGTAACGTCAGTGAATTTCAGAAGGTACCCTTTATTTCTTATAATGTCTATTGCTTTAATCTGACAAGATAGTTGTACCAACGTATAACATTTCGAGTGGTACTGAAAAGGACCGATTTTAATATACGCATGACCCAGCTTGAATATCGACATGCTAATCTGCAACAATTACGTACATTTTCTATGATAACAGTAGTAAGTCTAGTGCGCTTAAATAATTTGTTCACAACTTACAACCTATTTCGCTTCACATTTCGGAGACAGTCAGTTCGATTTATGTTGTTTTGACTGCAGGATCGCATTATGAGTAATTATTGTGTGGGATAATATTGCGACATGTATTGCGTGTTAGCCCAATGTAATGGCAGCCAAACACAAGCGGCGCAAGAATATGTGATTAGGTATCCTAATAGGCGACATCCTGATAAAAATGTTACGTACTCTACAATATTTAGTGTTTCAGAATATTCATTATCATAGAGAATGTATCGAATTGTTGCAGATTAGCATTTCGAGATACAAGCCCGGTAATGCGTATATCAAAATCGGTCCTTTTCAGGACAACTGAAAATGTAATACGTTGGTAGAACTATCTTGTTTAATCAGAAAATCTTGTTTATCTTGAACTATCTAAATTAAAGGAATAGACATTATAAGGAATACAGGGTACTTTCCGTTAATTCAGTAACGTTACAGCGACCGATTGTGTCTCACTCAATTAATGCAGATAAGCAGGGACCTATTGTGTTATTGGTCTAGTGTAAGCAGACCTTACGGGCTGACTGACGACGTCATCTACGCTCCGTTTAAACGCGTTCTGATTGGTCGCATTACAGCAACTTCAACCTTGATTATCTCGAAATTTTGATATATGAAATAAAAAATGAAAATACACGTATTCATTAGAATTTGACAAGGAATGCAACGGTGTTACTACAGTGCGTTTCATAACGAACACCCTGTATATATATATATGTATATATTGTTACTCAGCGCTACTGTACTAGCCAAAGATGATTTTGCCATAGGAATTCATAGGAGTTAAAAAATAAAAACGCCAACCTCAGCTGGCACTAGCTCTGAGTAACATTGTGTATATATATATATATATATAATCTGAGCAAACAAAGTATTGCACAAGTAATAAGCAATATGCGTATCAGTCGACATGGTAACGTATCAGTCGATGATCTTAAGCTATTGAAAATAAGTATTAGTATTAAGTAAAGAGTATTAAAAAAAAACCTAACAATCACTGAGCGTTAAATTTTTTCAAAAAAAATATCGATATCGAACCCCGATAACAATCGATTACAGATCTAATACGCGGTTTCGTTATATTTTTAGGATAATTTCAAAATATGAGTATCGAATAAAAAACTAAAAAATAAAAAATAAAAATATTGCGAATATCGAATGCTAACCCTTTCGCGAGTTTCTCCACGTCTGTCGGACATCTGCGTTTCTCGGCCGTTTTCCGCCGAGTGTCCGGCAGATGTACTTTACTGGGTGCGCGTATATACATATATACCCATAGGCACGTAAATTGCACGTATTATCCAGGAAAATGTAGATGGCGACACTGGCGACTATACATTGCTATATATATATACACACAGGGCAGTTACACTTTCTTCGTGCGTAACGAAAGGAGTGGCGCACATGTCGATAAGACCCTGTTCAACCAATGGTGCAAGGGTAGACGTAGAAGACACGAAGGTACGTAAGAAAAACTTTCTTACGAACCGCCGCAGACATTTTACATTGACAAGAAGTGACTGAAGAAAATATCACACGCCGAGTAAGGCCGATGACGTCACTGAAGCTTTTTTTTCCCCCTCTCTCCCATCCCAACGACGTACGACAGACTCGGGACATATTTGAGACCTCGTGAGACTGGGAGATATACGTTACACAACTGGAGATAGTTTTTTTGGAAAAAAAAAAATGTGAAAAAAAATTTTCTGGGGATTCAAAAAATTTTTCCAAGTTTAATACTTTTTTTGTCTCTCTGATATGGGTCTAGGGAATTTTCCATACGTTATGGGATACGGGTCTTGAAATACTAGGGGAAAAATGATACGTATAAATTTATCCGTGTATATCACGTGGGCGATAAATCGTTCGATTGGACAAAGGGAACTTGCCGTGAGAAAGCAGAAAGTCCGTGCGAATGTAGAAATTTGAATTCGAAGTGAAAAATGTATGTAAATAATGGTATGTACAGAAAAAATGATAATAATGAAACGATGAAAGTTATCGTGACCCTGATAGCAGTCCTTTGCCATTTGCCATTGGAGATGACTTAAGTAATTTTGAAATATCAAGTAAGCGACTTGAAATTGATTCGGAATATACGAGGATTAAATTTCATTGGATTAATTTTATATATGCATGCAAGTACCTATGGATGATTGGATAGGCAATTATGTATAGTGTATATATATAGGTATAGGTATTAAAAATCCACTTTTTCGACTCACGTTCAATTAGGGGTGTCGTGGTATTTCCCATAGCA
The DNA here is from genome assembly GCF_000341935.2 of Cephus cinctus. Lineage (NCBI taxonomy): Eukaryota > Metazoa > Arthropoda > Insecta > Hymenoptera > Cephidae > Cephus > Cephus cinctus. The sequence continues at coordinate 2,207,368 of NW_014332892.1, forward strand.
TACGGGCAGATGGGGGTTCTCGAACTAAGAGGAACCCCATGGGGGTGTGTTTTCAACCCTGTAGAGATTCTCATGCCGCTAAATATAACGGTTAATGGGGCACGTTTTCTCGTTATGGTGGCGCATGGTCGAAAGAGGGACTCTAGAAAATATGCGGGTGGCTTATGGGATGAAACGATAAGAAATGTGAAATTTGGTAAAAAAAATAATTTGACTGCCCGATGAATATATCCCGAGTTAACAGGATATTGTTGGCTGTGGATACAGAGTGGCTATTCACTTTTGTAGCGTAACAAAGCAATTGTTCTCGTTGTTATTGTTGTACGATTTAATAATCATAAGCAGCGCCGCTATGCCGATGCTTGATTCGACACGGTGTCATGACCCAAAGACCTCGAAACCTTCTGGTCTTGCGAAATTCCATGATCGTCCAGGCGATAGTACCCACGTGCACACGTAGGTATGGACACGGTATAATGAAAATAGTGTACTCTTAGTAAAGTCGACGTAACCGATGATAATAATGACAATTGCTATTTAGGAGCTGCCGTCTCTTGCCGGAGCATGAATAGAGGCTAGATTTCATTCATACGACGAAGCGCGTTCATTCTCGGCCGTGGCGAGAGCACCGAGCAGGAGCGTCTGTTGGCCTTTTCTCGCGTGTCCTTTAAAAAGCATTATGGTTTTACAATGAGCGCCAGCGTTGTGAATAAGGCAAGTAATGATTCATCGGAGTAGTCATAGTTAGGAGAAAGAATCCCGTGCGGAATGAGTTTCGGTCGAAATCGGCGAAAAGTCTTCGTAAGCGCTGGCGATTCACGGAGAAGTTGGATTGTTATGGATAGGAGAAGGAAGAAGAAGAAAAAAAAGAGCGAAGGCAGCAGCAGCAGCATCGACGGAGATATGAGGAAATAATGGTGAGGTAGAGAGGGTAAAAATTTGTAGTTATACTGCGCGGGGAAGGTTCGAGTCTCGGATGTTTAAGTAGTGGGAGGTCAGGGGAAGGCGGTGGGGCAAGTCCGGACCAATGAGAGAGCGCGTTGGTTATGTTCGAAAATTGCGCGGGTCCTCTGAAAATTCGCGGGGGTCACGCACGTGGGGTCGCGCTAGAGGGTAGAAGATGAATTTTTGCCATTGGCTGTTTCGTGGGATCGCGAGAGGGTTGTCAAGGCTCATCTGGTGGGGATTACTGTTTGTATTCGTAGTGGGGTACACGGTGCGCTCCGATTGGCTCGGACTGGTACGCCGCCTTTCGCGGGACTAGCCTCTCTCGGCTTCTTCCAGCAGACAGTCAGTTAGCTTTCGGGCGCTTTGCGAGCTAGATTTCCAAGAGCTACGCTTACACAGAGCCGTGAGTTATAAGACCAAAAAAGTGCCAAGTTTTTTAAGTAGTCATTTTAAAACAAACGCGCGCGTTTACCGACTCCGCACGAGGAACTTATACAGAATTGCATATCCGTCGCCAAAGGGGTATATCGATATTAGCGCGTCGGAAGGATCCTCGAATCTGCAAAACGTGCCTCTAAAGTTATTCCCTCGGACTGCGAAATTTTTACGAATTTAAATCTCCGAGATATCCACTTTACTTTTAAACACGACACAGAGTCCGAACGAGAGCCATTTTATTTTCGTTTATTATCGCCTTTGCGGCTTCTCGATAAGAATAATTTCTCGACGCGACTGTGCCTAAATGTAACTACGAGAAAACTTCGAAGTGGCAGTTTTTGTGTTCTCAGTTCATCACGGTTTTCATTGTTCTCTTTCTTCAAAGAGACTACGACATTATTACTCTGTTCCGTATATATTCTGGAAAGCGCCACGCCTCGTACCTATTCCAGGAACGAACGGAGCAGATCGCGCATCCTTAAGCAAGAAGCTCGACCGAAAGTTTACAAAACTGAAGAATCATGTCGGCCGCTGTCATGAGCAACCCCATGTTTGACTGTAGCGATCATCTCTTCAAGGTAAGAAATGAATTTTGAATAAACGATTAACATACACACACACACCCACTCCTTGGCTGCTACAGGCGTGCGTGTTCAGGCCTGTTTCGCCATTCTAGCTCCTATAGTAATGTCGAGACATGAAAATGTTAACAAAGAAAAATAAAAGTGCGCGATGAGACGGAGACGTCGCGACGGTGAACGAGCAGCGGCAACACCGTAAATAAAACAACTAAGAAGGAACGACTCTCACCTTAGAGGAACTTGTACAGCCGAACACTCTCTTTGGTTTCACCTCCAGAGTTTCACCTCCGCGCTTTGGTGTACGCTAGGAGGACGCACAAGCCTCGAAATTATACACATACGAAAAACACGGAAGATTCGAGGAGCAATATCCAAAATAGTCATAAATTACACGGAGCCTGACACATGGTCGCTAGTAGAAAAAAGAAAAGTATCTGAGAAGACTGTAGGGAAAAGAACTTTAAGCCTGTTGCATGCTATTGCAGTGAAATTGGAGCCGCGAACATTTGAAATCTTTACCGTTACACTGTGATTTTTTTGTTTTTCGTATAAATTCGGAGTGACTCATTAGTGTCGTCTAGGTTATTTCGTATACCCAGGGTGAACTTTTTTGCTGGTTAGTCAAGTAAAAAAAAACCGTAGAATTCTTTAAACCGAAGTTCACAGCAACACCGGTAAGCAGAAGCTTGTTTCTTGTCTAGTGGGCCTCCTGGAAGAGATTGGTAGGGGAAAAAAAGGGAAATAAATAAAGATACCAAACACGCGACAAAAAATACTCTTCTCTCGGGAATGGTACGACCCACGTAGTCTTACCGGCATTAATATAGACTTCTATCCGCAAGAGTCTACCGGGCGCACTGTGTATCGAGCTTTACACCAAAGACCAAGTAAAACCGGCAATACTTACTCGTTCCAGAATAACCGACCTACGCTAAGAGTCGTCGCCACGTTTCTGACGGGTTATTTTTGTGGAAGAAAGAAAACTCATAGCCAGTATTATGCTTGAGGATAAAAATTGAAAAGGAAACGAGTTCCTCGTAATTTCCAGTAAAACGTTAAATTCTCACGAATTCGAAGGGAAGGACCTGTAATTGATGGCGGGAATTTTCAAAATTACAAACATACAAATATATATATACACAGGACACTCCACTAGCTTAGTACACTTTACGTTCTACAATTTCCGGCATTTTCATCGTAAACTCTTCTGCACTTGTCATTTTCTCGCTCATGTTACATTAATCATCGGGCAACGTGACTTTTTGGACTTTAAGAATGATCACAGCCTGGGCTATTTTTAATCGGGGAGTATATTCGGCAGTAAACGTAATTGCTTCGTCATGCTCCTTTACAACGTGATTCCATTTTTATTATGGCGCGTAGCAATGGCCGTATTAAATATGGAAAAGTACCATGGTCAATTTGTCGTTTAACGTTTGCCGGTATAATTTCTCTCTTGGATAGTTATACTTTCGTACGTAATTTCTCCCAGAGCCTCTGACACATTCCTTTCTTCAAGTTACCCCTCGGAGCGTGGACTCGACAATTAGACTGTTGGTCAATGCTCGTGAACTTTCGATCGGGTTCGTTTATCGAAATACAATGAATAATAAATAGGCGTGAAAATTCCGCGAACCAAATTCGTCATCGTCGCTTACGATGAATAATCGTCGTTTAACGAGAATCCATCATATTTTCTCTTTCTCTCTTTGTCTCTATACACCCATATATATTTCTCTTTCTCATTCCGGCAGGAAATGTCGCGCGATTTTGACAAGTGAAAACCGTTCGTAAAAGATCGCCGGAAATTTTCACACTCGACGCTCCGCTCCGCTACCGAATTTCTCTTTTACTCTTCTGTCGCACTTTCCCGCCTCGTATTACTTTCCCAGGAAGTTTGGCTTCTCTCGATCGATGCGCGATCCTTTCCTCTTATCGATTTGACGTCGAGTGACTTTCGATACTCTGGACAATTTTCACAGCGACTGTCACCAACTCATATTGGAATTCAATCTTGTTGACTTTCGACTTTTATATATATATATATTTTTTTTTTTTCCTTCACTTCTCAAACCAACGTTTACGTTCCTACCGGGCACCCAGTGTACGGTGTACAGCTTATTGTATACAAAAGTACACTCGTACGACATGCCGCTTGTTTATTCACTTGAGCCCAGCTCGATTCGATTGTTACGCAGTACGACGGCATTGTCGCGCTTCGAGATTCGATTTCTAACGCGCGATTAACGTACACGCATGTACAAATGCCGAGTGCGTAACGTGCGTAATGTTATATGAGCATGATGCATATATATATATATAAAAGTAGTGAGTTACATATATAAACCAAAGAATTGGCAACGTTGTTAATAGCACGTAGATCATAACCAGCAGATATACCAATTAATTCGTGGTGGTTGAACATTTCGAAGTTGCAACAATGTATCGATATCGTAAATAAATTGTAAGGGAGACTCTAAGAACGCTGTGACGTATAATTTTTACTAATTCCCATATTTTCTTTGTATCACAAAATCTGAAAAGGACAAAAATTTACAGTTGATCGTTTCTTTTTTTTTTTTATTACCAATAATTTGTTACCTGGATTTATACGCGACCCCCTGTCCTGTACGTTCCGAGAGGCTAATAAGACGGTAGTAGCGGCCATTGTTAATTCCAAGTATTTACCCGTTATCTGGTATTTCTGTAATTGCTCTAGGGGAGTATCGTAATTAATTGTCGAACGATAGTAATCCGGGAATCCATAGTATTATCGTCCTTAGCGATCGTAGGTAGGCTCTGTCTTCCATACGGATCCTGTAATTGTGACACCCTTTAGGGGAGGCTCATAAAATTCCTTACAATTGCTCGGCGACCAATTACTGCTTTTACGGCAAGGACCGTCGATTTCATCCCCTAAAGCAAACTACCCCAATGTCATAGGTACGTTCCCTGGTTTTACGCGTGCCGTAAAAGAACTCCGGGAACCTGTTGCTCCGTGTTTACCCGGTCTTTATGCGACACCCTATATATATGTATATAATGGGAACGGCAGGCGTAATATATATATATACACGTACGCAAACTATACCGCTACTGTACTGTACACGGGGCGGGTTTCACGCACGATGTTCTTTGTAGGGTTGAAGCTGGTCTCTTTGGTTGAAAAATTTTCCCATATTCCTGAAAAGAAACCTGACACAAAAGGGGGAAGGTTTCCGTGCACCTTGCTTGCTTTGGTCCGCTCCTGCACTGCGAGTCGCTCGAAGCTGCCCGTTGCCACAACGAGCGGGATACACTCTCTTGGGTTTTTTGAAGTAAAGCCTGACTCACACCCGTTAAAATATTCTTTTTTTTCGCTCTCGCTCCGAGCGTACTTGGGAAAAAATTTTTTTATTTTTATACCATTCTCAGCTTGATACGCGAATATACGTCACCTTGAGGAGTTGGCTGTGGCCACGAATCACGGGGAAAAATTGATGACTTCATCGCGGTGCTTCGAATCCGAAATTTTTTGGTCGCGCGCCAAGGCGACGTTATGCACGAAAATAATCACTGGTCGGCGCTTTTGTCTCTTTTGCGCTTTGTAATTTTCAATTTGTTTACTTTAACGAGAATCAATGTTTCCTTGCGTTTATCAGCCTTTCGTTTAGACTTCTGTCCCTTTCTTGCTTACTTATCGATGCACGATGTTTTTCATGTTTCTCGTTATACTTTTGCCCTGCGTGATACCGGCTTCGCAGTGCGTTTTACGAACTTCCCGTTGTGGAATCGCCTTTGTGCGACAGCAAAGTCGCCGATATACGTGTACTGTATGCTTCGAGCATTGTGCCTGAATTCATGGGCTGCGTCGCACTTGGTGTACGCGGCATTAATCCCTATGTATATACATCGCCCCGGTAAGTAAAGACCGATTTACAACGGGACAAAAAAGTCCTTCATCGTTGTTGGAGTTTTGACTCCTTTTTTTTTTTTTCAATGATTATCAGGAAGTACTTTAAAGTTCACAGAGCGCCAAGGCCTCACTGTTTATACCTATATCCCAATGCGGATAAGTGTCGTAATCATTGAAAACTGATCGCGGCGCAACTGAGCGGCTGATTGAAAATTGGATAATTAGTCGGTGCGATAGCATCTACGTTGCGTAAGAATCAGCGCGAGAGGCTTTGTAGTATATACCCTTACACTCACGGAGCACTTCGTGACTGCGTTCACTTTTCATTTTCAGTACTTGCCTCTGTATATCTATATATACGTGCCGGCTGTTGGGATGCATGCAAATCGTCAGCGGGGAAGCCATTTTTATTTTCATTCCGGCGCCTCGCTCGAATTCGCTGTCTATTTTCGCAATAGCTCAACGTTCGGGCAGCGCCGGTAAACTTTGCGAATACGATGTATTCGGCCTTAAAGCGACGGACTCGCGTTCGGATTCGCGTCCCTGCGTGATTTATGGGCGAAAGGAGGAAATTAAATATCGAAGGACCAACATTTTGTCGTCCAATGATTTCCTCAACGTGATTCATCAATGGGCATGATCGTTCGCTTTAATCAACCGCAATCGGGCAAATTGTCGGTCACGCGCGATATAATTTTTTTTTTCTTTTCTTTTGTCATGCGGTTTCTCGGATTCGAGAGATTGGCATTGAACGCGAGGATAACGGTCGAGTGAAAAATTCGTGGAAAATTTTGCAAAAAAAAAAGTGCGTGACTCTTTCGACGGAAATGATTCTTGGAAGATACGTCTTGCATATATATATATATATATATATATATATATATATAGAATTTACATAAACGTTCGATAAGTCACCTAGAGTGAAATATTTGTATTATGGGAAGGCGGATTTTTATATTTTTTTTTTCAGTGAACTTTTTTCAAAAATCAATAAGCACGATCTTATCCGTCTGAAACGACCTGTACAATGCTATATCTGTATGCATTCGCTCCACCGTTCTCCATAGATCGTATGCGCGTACCTACGCAAATTACCCCTACGCACTATCACTCCGTAAACCCACGCAATTTTTCAGACTCCGTCTGTCGTACCTTGTCAACGTACTATCGTCAGATACGCGCGCGCCTTTATCTTGGGTCTGTGGTGAAAAAATTGATACACGTAAAATAATGGTACTTTTCCTTGTACAGCATTTACGCCCGTACGTATCCATGCTCCGTGTACTTTGTGCATTTACATATGTATTAATACACTAATAATTTGTCTGGTCGAATTATTTGGCTTTCATTTATTTTCATTAGTTTTCATGTAAACGACGTCCATCATCTTTAGGCGTTGACGCTCCACGGTCTTAAGTGCCTTTTGTCTGCCGTAGCTCTCGTACCGTGTAAAAACGGCTTTCGAAAGGGGCGTCGCGACGTCACGGAAAGCGCGAGTGACTTTCGCAAGAGACCCAGAGGCAGCAGCCACGTTAATGTCGCGCGAGCGTCTCTTTCGCTCGGGAATTAAAAGTCGTGAAAGCGATTCTTCTCCGATTCTGCGTCCCGCGCCCGGATGCAGGCCCAGTCGTCGCTTTTGTGGTAGCAGGGACCGCTGATGGCCTATTTCGTTACTTTCTTGCTTCTAACTATTTTCTTTTGGCCCGCACTTAATCTTCTCTCTGTGCTATTTGGCCGGTATTCGGCGAAATGAAGTCTCGTGGGAAGGTCCGTGGTTGAAATTAACTGTCGAATAAGCGGCGTACGAATGAGACGGATTGGGAGACGCGCGAAGGAGGTTAGGAAATTTGGTGGGAGGGAAGTTTGAAAAATTAGTCAAAAAAAAGGTTATCGCCGGATGCGTATTGCGCTTTAGGTACGAAATGGTGCAATATGCTGGACGAGGGTCAGCGAGGGTGAAAAAAAAGAAAGGTTAAAAGCGATGCAAAGGCTTAGCCTGGGAAGCCATAAATTGTTATGGTTCGGAGTTCGTTTTTGGGCCAGAGGGGCGCTGCTGGCGCATCTTATTATATACCCGGTGACTCTGGCAAAGGCGTCCTGTCGCGCCATTGTTTCCGATGGAGTTTCACGATGAATTTTCTTGTTTACCCTGCAGCCCATGTGGTTTTACTTATCCCCCGAGGGGGGAATGTACAGTTTGTCGCCGCAGACAGTAGGCCCATTGTTCTTCGACGCGCTGGATCGTCTCGAGGTCAAGGGGGGTTGGGACCCTGGGGATTAGCCGGCCATGTTGGATTCTATGTCCCCCGTGCGATTTCCGTGAATTTTCCAATACCTATACTCGGTTCGGGCTTACGATGTCGCATTTTAATATTTCTCTTTTCTCTTCGATCGTTCCAGAACGCTGCGCAGACCAAACCGAAGGAACCGAGCGGCGGGCACACGCCTCTGCGTCGTAGCTACACCTCCCTGGTGACTCTGATCGAGCAGCATCGAAAGCTCGATCGAAGCGTCAGCGAGCCCACGTCCAGGTACAAGACCGAGCTCTGCCGTCCGTTCGAGGAGAGCGGCGCCTGCAAGTACGGCGACAAGTGTCAGTTCGCACACGGTTACTCGGAGCTGCGCAACCTCGCGCGCCATCCGAAATACAAGACCGAGCTCTGCAGGACCTTCCACACGATCGGCTTCTGTCCGTACGGGCCGCGCTGTCACTTCATTCACAACTTCGAGGAGGCCCGCATACACAATCAGAAGGTCAGTGCCCAGCTGGGATCGACTCAGCCAAACATAATGGGCCTCAGTCCCATCCTGAGCAGCAGCAGCGCCAGCCTGACCTCCGGCCTCGGGGCCACCGGGAACGTGACCATGAACGCCAGCATCCTCGAGCACATAACAGCAGCGGCCGCGGCCGCCGCGGCGACGCCCGCTCTCATGAGAACGAGCTCCCTCAGCCTTGGCGCAGCCTCCTCCGTCTCGGCGGTCGCCGTCGCCGCCGCCTCCGGTTACAATCCGCCATTGATGAGGACGGGCTCCCTCAGCCTGGCCACCTCCAACAATCATCAGAGCCATCACAATGGCGGTTCCGTAATCGGCGGATCGGCCAGACCCAAGCCGCTCAACCTCAGTCCTACCTTCTCTCTCGGTAGCACCGCCGACTCGGTCTCGCCGTCCTCCAGTCTCAGCCAATCGCCCACCAACTCCATGGCCAGCTTCTTCAGCGACGACGCCAACGTACCCACCACGCCCTTCAGCTTCGGACAGGACTTCGGGCTGCTCGCTCGGCAGAGCCCGAGTCCACAGGGCGTCAGCACGATAGCCGACGATCACAGCCCCAGGACGCCGTCCCCGCTGTCACCGAACGCGGAGTCCAGGTTGCCCGTATTCAACAGGATCAGCAGTACGCTCGCTGACTTCGACAACCTCAAGATCTAACTCCTTCTGCACTGTCAGGACCACCAAGATGATCCCGCTATTTACTACTGTCACTATCACCACGCTACCTACTCCTACTGTCTACCGTTACTGCTAATCCTGCTTCTATCGGGGCATCAGTGTTTCTTACAACCACGGCGTTTGTCGACGGCTACAAGCGACCTCCCTGACCTCTCCTCGATTGGACTCCCCTGACCCCCGACCCCACCAATACATGTCTCGCTCGCGAATGCATCGACTTCTTGGGCGCCCGCGATGCCAGCGACGCTGCTCGATTCAAGAATCGAAGAGGACAGGAGCCGCTTTCCGCTCCTCAGAGGTTTTTACATTGAGTAACGTGACGTTTCTATACGCGTATATATACATATTTATTTATGGGATATACATTATTATATGTGTACACTATAGATATTTTCTACTTCTTACATATATTTCTACGTAAAAAGTTATTCCTTACCTTATACGCGATCTTGTGGTTCTTATTGTGTCGTTGGTACTTTCGTTCTTTGTTCTTACCTTCTTTCTTTCTTTTTTTTTTCTTTCTTTTTCGTCTTGTTTGCCAACGCAGAGCACTGTACTCTTTTTTTTTTTTGTTTTCCTTCTTTTTTTTTTCGTAATACGATGAAGCTCCTTTACTTTAACGAGTGGCCACGATTTTTAGCCTTCGCGCACGTTTCCTTAAGCAACGCCCGCGCGAAGGCTCCACTACTTTTCCTTTTTATACGTAGCATGTAAGGGGATATAAAGAATACGAAGGAAGGTTTAATCCGGGTCCGTTTGCGTATGCGTTTCTCTGTGCGTTTACGTGCGCGGAGAACAAAGATAGAGAGAGAGAGAGTTTGAGAGAGAGAGAGAGAGAGAGAGAGAGAGAGAGAGAGACGTGTACCCGGGGCAGGTGTGACGTTGCAATATATTCCAAAACATTCGTTTTAGGTATGCGCCATTAGGGGGTTTATACGTCGCGCGTAAAAGTTCACGCTAAAGGACCCGGCTGGTTTCGGCTGGGACTTTATTATTATTATTATTATTATTATTATTATTACCTTTTTTTTTTAATTGACCGCGATCGATTAATAAACGCCTGGCAAGACGAGATACAAGACAATGCGTGAACCAGGAAAATTGTCGACTATAAATAATTGTCCGTATCAAGTTTTTTAAATCGGGAGATGATTGCCCAAGAGCAATATTTACGTATGAGTATGTTCCGTCGTGTGTGAATTTGGAGAAAGTGCTAGAGAGAGAGAGAGAGAGAGAGAGAGTGAGAGAGTGTCAGGGCGTGTATGATAACGATTATAACGATAGATTATATTAATACATAGGGTGGTATATATCGATTAACAATCAAAGATTATAATGAGAGCAAATTTATAAATGATTTAAAGATGAAAAATGATTAACGAAAACTCCGATTGTCTTCCAATGCCTAATAGGCGGGCGTGTACGCGTATGCTGAATTACGGGGATCGCGCTCTTTGTCGTATCCTCGTTGTGGCGCGAGCTCGCGTTTTTTTTTTTCTTTCTTTTTTCTTTCAATTTCATTTTTTTTTCTTAATGCGCTTCTTTCCTTAATGCGCGAATTTTCACCGAGTGAACGATCAGTAAAATTTAGCAATCGCGTATTTTGCCTCGATAGTCTCCGAGAGAGTGCGAGCGATTGTGCGTGTGATTATTATTATTATTATTATTATTATTATTATTATTATTATTATTATTATTGTTTTTCGAGCGTGCTTGAGGGAACTTTATGTGTCTTATAGAGTAACGTTAGCGTTTAAGGTGCGATTCTACGTCGGAATGCCCCCAATTTTTTTTTTTTTTTTCATTTAGAGCGAACTTTCGAAATTGTTTCGCAACGATCGATTATCAATTGAACGGGATTGATCTTAATTTTTTCAGGCACGACGATCATCGTGACGTCGGATCGTCGCGTGATCGCGCCACGGCGGTATTTTCGAGATTTTGGCGATGTGCAAAATTTCGAAAAAATTTGGCGCCGATGTCTTTTTTTGACAATGGAAATTTCATTGGGGAGGGACAAGGAGAGCGATAGCGAAGTCACACGGGAACGGGACGACGCGCTTCGTTTCTTTTCTTTTCTTTTTTTTTTTTTTTTTTTTTTTTTTTTTTTTTTTTTTTTTTTTTGGTGTTTGCTTCACTCTCGGATGGCTTTTTTGGGCCTTGTTTAATTTGACTTTTTTTTTTTATTAGAGGGGATACCGAGAAACGGCCTGCGAGAGAGGCGTATGTGCGCGCGTGTGTGATATCACACGGGTGCGGATGGGTTTACGCGAGACGGCAAAATAATTATTATATATTATTATTATTTCGAGATAACATTGTTCTTTCCCATAAAAAAAAATGTGATATGTAACTATTGCAATAGAAATATTTACTATTATTAACGAGAAAAATTCTATTATAACACGCGAAAACGAAGAGGTTGGTGGGCGGGGGGGGGAGGCGTGGATTTATTAAGGTGGAGCGCGAGAGGGTCGCGGAAATTTATTGGTACACCCGGTATATACCGGGGCAGCAGTCCTGACGGACAATTGTGGAGAAATTTGGTCTGCTTTATATTTTTTTTTTTAATTTTTACAAAAAAAATTCCAAATCGTTCTTTTGCGCGATCCTCGCGCCCTCCGCCGAGCGGTGGCGACGTCGCGAGTTTAGGGCGCGAGTAGAGGAAAAGCAGAATAAGTGCCTAAATGACGTGGTTTCTGAAAATCGAATACATTTTGTATATATACTTCTTACATTTAGAAAAAAAAAAATGTTTTCGTTTAATTTATATTTGAAACAAATGTTATTATAGATTTAGTTTATCATTATTATTATTATTATATCTATTAATTATTATTAATTATTATATTCGCATCAACTACCCCGCCTCGAGGTCAACGCGTTTTTGTCCCCGCGATACACTTACTGATGGATACACGCACAGACACACACAGACACACACACACGAAAAAAGCAAAACTGTGAGCGACAATATTTTCAAAATAGTACTTTCTGAAGCGGACTTTAGAAATTTCCTTTTTTTTCTCTCCTACAGTCACGGACGATAACGGTTTTTCAAAAATAATTTTTTTTTTTTTCAATATTATGTGCTTTTTTTTTTTCATTTTTGCCATTTTCGTAACACGCTGCGGCGTTTCTCTCATAGTTTCGTTAGGAGGCGCCAAGTGGAGCGTTAAAGAAATTTTTTCAAAGATTCAGTTATCACTATTTTCTTTTTTTTTTCCTCCGATAAAAAGTTCTACCGAAGAAAAATCGTAAAATCAATGCTAGCTGATAGCTATTTATATTATTATCCCTATTTTTAATGTTATTGCTATTTACTACTACTACTACTACTACTACTACTACTACCACCACCACTACTGCTACTACTACTTCCACTACGACTATACCATAGTTATTACTGTGCCGCCGCTGTATACGCACTGTATAATGATGTTACTCCGAATCAAGTAAGTCGTCATGGAAATTTTGGATTTTACTCCATCGGTCCACGACGACAATGCGACATAACACGCGAACATATAAACTATCGACGATTTATTATCCACTCAATTATTTATCGACTATTTAATTTTATACATTATATCCTCCCGAGAAACCTATTTTCTTTTTCCTTCGGAACCACCCCCCCCCCCTCCCCCTCGTCTTCTCTTCGCAGTGGCGATATATATTTATATATGTATGTACGGGCAAAAGTGGGCGAGTTTAACAGAAATTGAGCACTTTTCAGCGATTTAAGGAAATATGTAAAAAAAAAAAAACAACAATAGAAAAGTGTGCGGCTTTTAGGGGAAGGAAGAAAAAATTGACGCTAAAAGTCGAAATGGGCGAACGAGAGAGAAATTATGCATTGCGCTTTGAAAATTATGAAGGTGAAATTTTTTTTCGAAAAAAAAAAAAAAAACGAACGAGAAGACGAATTAACGTTAACGACTCCTGTATCCCTCTCTCCTCTTCCCGACTCCCGTAACAACCCCCTAGAATACCCTCGTTTCCTTGTCTTACCCAAAAAAAACTTCCTTCGAATTGAACCCAAAACACAATTGTGAGCGCGTGCCTACGTGGTCGGATTTTGGTTTTTTTTTTTCTCTTTCTTTTGCGAACACGTGACGTTGGTTGAAAAGTGCTTGAGAGTCGGTCACTTGGCAGAGGATAATTTTGGAAAATTGTTGGATGGTCATGCTCGTTTTTGAAAACGAGTCGTGAAATTGCCTAATTAGTTTTTTCTCTTTAACTTTTTTTTTTTTTTCTCGAGTATATCCGATATCAATTTTTTGTTTTTGAAAACTTTTCTCCTTTTTTTTTCTCCATATGTAATTTGAAAATCTCTCGCGTGCACATTTGTAACCTACGTCATGTCACTCTTGGTACGTGTAACGATGGACTCCTCAGGCGCACGCGGGCACGCGCCCCTGTTATAGACTTGACCACTTACAATTAATAATAAATAATATACTTTATGTGTACGTCTTTTTTAATTTAATATATTTATTTTTTCAATCGTATTTATATATTTATACAATATTTTATACTGCGTTTCTTCTCAGATATACACATAATGCAGGTCGATCTCTTGGCTCTCAAACCTGAACACGTTCTTGTGTCTGTGTTTTTTTTTTCTTCCTCTCCTCCATCTTTCCTTTGACTGCGAACACCGTTTACGTATATGCGCAATGTTTTGTTTATATATGCACGCATACAATTTTTTTTTTTCGGATAACACGACGATACCGTGTTACTTATTTTTTTTTTTTTTTTTCATCTAATTATATTTCAATTCCTGTGCATTTTTTTTCCTATTTTCGATTCGTTGATTTGGATTTTTTTTTTTTTTTTTCCTTCGAGTTCGTCTCTCAATACGTGCCGACTCTCTAACGAGAGAAGGGGAGAGAGAAAGAGAGAAAGAGAATGTGTGTCAGAGATTGAGAAAGTGAGAATGCGTGTTGTTGAGGATACAAAGAAATTGAGAGTCAGAGAAAGAAATGAGGTAGGAAAGAGGTGAATAAAAAAAAAATTATCTTCGATATATATAAATTTACGTCTACGATCAATGGTAATTATTTATCTCGGATTTTCTCTGCTCTCACTCACCTTTTATCGTCATCGTGCCCTTTGCAGATCGTTATTCCATAAATGTATACTTAATTCTCCTTTGTGATAGTCGATCGCGACGAAGACGCTCGCGAACCGATTGACAGTTTAGCCTGGTACGAGGGATAGCGAGTAGCGATATAATTAGAGAGAGAGAGAGAGAGAGAGAGAGAGAGAGAGAGAGAGAGAGAGAGAGAAAGGGAGAGAGAGCTGTGAAAGAAATGTGAGTCATATGTGGAGGGAGGAGAAGAGAAAGAAAAAAAAATAATAATTAACGTACGTCTTTGCAAACTTGAAAAATACGCATTAATCATGGGAGCCAACTGATAGGCCGACGGAAGTCGCTCGAACAGGATGCGGATGGGTCGACTATCGTTTCCTTTGCTCGAAAAGTAAATACGAAAATACTTTTGGTCCTTTGTTCGTGTTTACGTCATTTATTGGCATTTATTTTGTCTGTTAACGATTCTAAAACTCACGTATTCTTGTTTAAATTTTTCATTTGTTTTTCGTACGATCATCGAAGTGACGTCACCTTGGACGCTTTTTCATTGTCCGCCTACGTCTCTTACGATTCCCGTGATATTAACGCTTGGACTTTAGTTTCTGGTGTCTTTAGTATATATATATATCTTTTTTTTGAAAATAATTCATATTTACAGAGGACGAAAAGTCTTTGGGCTACTTGTGAATTAATATCTTCCATTGGCTCGTACGACGGAGATAGGGCCAATACGATCCTCGTTCTGCGCATGCGCAGTCGATTCGCACGCGTTCGTAGCCCCTCGGCCTATCTACTCCACAGGGACCAGAAAAGTGATAGAGCATTAAAAAAGAGAGCGTTAGATTTTCGTTTTTGGACATAGCAAGTCAAAAAAAAGCAAGTCGTTCGAGAACTCGCGCGTATGACGCCATTGGACGTAAAGATAAAATATTGACAACACTCGGCATACCATCGATCAATGGCGTCCGTGCACGATAATTTTATTCGGCAGGCTTTTTTTTCACGTTTCTTTTTGTTCATTAAAACTCAACTCTCATGTACCACGAAATATGTAGTTTGATAAGTATTGCCAACAATACACTACCTATTTAATACATTTTATTATTACAAAATAACAGCACTGTCGTTGATTCTTTTTTGTGTCCCCACCGTCCGTCGACTCAAATCCTATTATCCATCATGGCGTCTGTCACGTGACGTATCGCGAAGATTACGAAATCGTTCGAAGGAAGTGACATTATTTCATCAGGGACACCGAGCCACGAGATGTGTCCAAGTCCAATGGTAAATACTACGCGAGGATCCTCGGTTGGAAAATTATATCTGTTCCAGGGACGTACGTATTCGCTCGTATCGCCCTGGGCTTCTGTAAAATAGTAGAATCTCTTTCGTACATCGTACATTTTTAATGGGACGCCACGGCGTTGACGCTCGGGGAAGAGTTGCACCGATTTAATACGTATCGACTGCCTGCCAGAGCTAACCTGTAAGCAGCAACTATATTTATTATGGTAAGTACTTCCGTGAAGTCGAGGAGGACTGACAATGTCAATAGATTCTTATGGCACTGTCTATACCTTAATCACGGACCAGTAGTTATATATATATACATATACGGGTGCTCAAAGACAACGTGGTGATTAGGTTAGGTTAATCAGCGGCAGTTCAAACCTCCTTACAAGACTTGACAGGAAGCAATGTACACGTATAATACATATGGCTGAGTGGTGTATAGGTGGACGTAGATATTTTTACGTGGCGAGTAGGAATGACGAGACAAGGTCGATCCGATCGTTTCTTACGTGTCGGACAGCGGCTGATTTGTCGAGGCGATAGACGAGATTACAGTTGAAGTGGGAAAATGGCGGGCGCAAAGAGAAAAAAAAATGAATCATGTGCAACATGTATGAAAAGTGACTGCGTGTGTCATAGTCATAGGATTTGAACGTCAGGAGAGAGGGATGACGTCAGGCATCATACATCACTGTAACTTATTGACTACGTCATCTGCTCGATGAGATTGCCAATCAAAATAACAACCAGCGACCTTGTGACGTCGATGACTTCCGGTTGATTAGATTTTTTTAAAATTTGATTAATTATACGAAATTGGAATTGCGGGATTAAAAAAATTTTTTGTAAAAATATCGATATCCTCTCTGCTATTGTTTTTTACATCGTTGTCGATTCATCAAGAATAATCGATATCTGCGTTCGATTAATCAACTTTGTGAATGACATCGATAAAAGTCGATTGGTACGACTGATACGATTTATTAATTTTTTATCGATAGTTGGTGAGGGGGGGGGGGTAATCTTTGGTTTCAATCGTTTTTTATCGTGGAATAAAAGAAGCGGAAAATTTTCAAAATTAAAAAAAATTATTTTTCTCTTTTATTTCTCTTGTACGCATGCGCCGATCTAACTGTACTTTACATGTGGATACACGATAAAATTCTAGTCTTGCATCTGGTTAAAATTTTCTTAGCCTCCCAGTGGCCGTGATGCTCGGCCATCGAACCCGTGTGGCCCGTAGCTTCTCTTTCGAGCCGCACGCGCATTCGAAAACACAGGATTGGCGGGGTCGCGCGACCAAAAATGTTGGAAACTTGGCGCGCACAACGCGGGACCTTAAACCTCATTCAGAATTGCTAATATTAGCGCGGGTTGTGCTGGCGCCTTAAAGAAATTTGGCAACGGCCGGCAAACTTGAAGTCGTGAGGTCACGCCACAAGTGCAGAGAAATTATTAGCTGCACTTTGTAACGATATCATTAATCAATACCAAATCCTGTATACGAATAATTATCACCTTGTCGCCGAGTTGCGTGTCGGCATTAAGATCCTCTCTCGGTTACTTGGTTACTCGGTTACCGAGCGTGACAGAATTGGTGAGCATTAAGAAAAAAAAAAAAAAAAAAAAAAAAAAGGC